>NW_026645818.1:0-64952 GCF_949987535.1 Balaenoptera acutorostrata | reverse complement strand
CCTTCAGTTTCCTCAGCCACAGGTGTCCTCAGGCTAGAAGAGTGGCCAGAAATATCAAATATGCCTTCTGCTTTCCCCTGCCCCTGGAGGAGTAGTGGGGGATGGATGGCGGGGACAGGAGGGGCTGGGTCTCTATCTTGGTCAGAGAGGAGACAGGCGTCCACCAGGCAGGGAGGAAATCACTGCTGCTGGCCTCTGCTTAGCTGTGACCCTAACAGGAAGCAACTGCGTGGGCCCCTTGGAAGGCTGGACCCTGAGGGAAGAGAATGCAGGACGAGGGATGGAGACTGGACCTTCCAAACCTTGCCGCCCACGCCAACCCTGCTGGCCCTGTGCCCACGCTGGAGCCTAGCAGAGGCAGGCCACACGCATCACCGTCACCTCCACATCTGGGACACTGGTTCTTGTGGGCACTGCCCATGCCCTGAGAGCCTTCATTCCTTTCTGAGGTTATTGGGGTCCTCGGGGAAGGTGAAATTAAGACTCAGGAGGTTACGTCAGCAGAGGAATTGTTGTTTCCTTAGTGGCAAGTGCCTGGCCCTCTTCCAGCGAGTGGAAGCCAGAGGAGGCAGATTTAGGCTTGTTCTGTTCAAGTCATCCCCAAATGGAGCAGGCCGCCGGCAGGAAGAGCGACAGTGCCACTCGGGGTGAGGAGCAGAGGTTGGCATGTGAGAAGCATGGCTTACAGGCTCTGGGGCTCTTTGTGGGGCAGAGCTTCTGGGGGAGGAGGGGAGACCATGGGGTAGGAGGTGGGGACAGGGAGGCAGGCTCAGCAGGGGCAGCATCTAACGTGCCACCCTCTCGCCCTGTCTGAAGCCCCCAGAGCCCCTCCGTTCCCACCTCCAAGCATCCCACATAGGACACCTGTTTATTTCTTCAGGAGCCGGAGGCCAGTCTCCCCCTTGGAGCAAGCAGCTTCCATAGGGCAGGCCTGGTGGTTTCTATGTACAGGGTGTACCTGCAGAAACAGGGGAGAACGCTGCGAAGCTGACCTGAGAAATCTGGGCTTCAGGCTCACTCAGGAACCCTCTGGCACTTGCTATCACTCAAGGCCCAGGAGCCTGCTGCCCGCTGCCCACCGCCCACCTGGGGAGCCCTGCTCTCGCACTGATGAACAGAGAACGGGGTGGGGTGGGGTGGAGGTGGAGTCCAGCTTAGCACCAAACACTAGTATTAGCATCAGGAGAGGCACAGCATACACTTCCGAGCAGTAACAATTTACCAGCCCTAAGCCAGACACTTCTCTGGGGTCCTCAGTAGACCCTCCCAGGCTCCTAGGCGGTAGCAACAGGGGTGATGGGAGGAAATGGGGCACAGGTGAAGTGATCGGGCATCCGGGTGACTCACGGGGGATGGGGGGAGCTCCTAACTGCTCGGCAGGATAGGGACCCACAGCCTGCCTTCCCTTGTCCCACCCACCCCACTGACGAGATGGCTACTGTCAGTCTCATTCATTCCCTGCACCTGCTGCCGCTTCAGCGCCCCTTCCCCTTTACTAGGCTTTCCTGGGGGAGGGGGTCTCTGTTGACCCTAGATTATGGAAGATGGTTCCCCTTCCCAGGCTGCTGCTAAAACCCACCCTACTACCCCGAAAGTCATCACTGCTGTGTGAACCCCAGACTGCTAGGTGTCTGCGAGGTGAGAGGAGGTGGTAAGTCAGCCTCTCCTGGGTCACAGGCACCCCAGGAATAGACAGTGTGGGTTTCGGGTGGCTGGAGGACAGGCCACTCAAACCTGAACCCACCCTCTCCCCCACCATCGACCATCTAGGGTGGCTCAAGGGCAGGGAAATAAGTTACCAGGCTTCAGTTTCCAAGTCTGAGCTGGAGGAGGCCCAATGGGAGACTGCAGATGCCGTGGGGAGGGGAGACGCATGGAGCCGGGGCCTCACGTGCTGGCAAGGTCGAGGCAGGTGGGGAGGACTCAGGACAAGAGTGAGTGGAGCTGCAAAGCTTGGGGTCACCGGAAGGCTGGGGAAGACAACACCAACTCTGCAGAAGTGATCCCCCAACAGTTTTGCCTCCCTGCTCCCTGGGCATGGACCAAGGCTGTCTGGAGGGTGTCCGCCCCCTTCAGTAGCCGTCAGAACCCTCCAGAACAGTCTACCCCTGGGTTCCCTGAGCAGTCCCTTCCCAGGACTCCAAATGGGAGACTGGTGTTTCCAACAGGAAGCAAGCTTTCCACCTGGGGCAGGGGCCACCAGCGCTGTCTTATTTTTAATGATCACACTCCTATTTATTTAGTTTCTGAACGGTCCCTGATTTCTGCCTGAGGGAGTTACAGGCAGTGGGGCTATTTGTGGTGAAGTTAATGAGGCGATGCAGTGGAAGCCACTTCTCTCCCACCCCACTGTGGGAAGACAGAGGAGGCCCCTCCATCCCCAATTACCTGCCCGACAGGGGTCTCTCCCCACCCTCCCCAGCCTTCCCAGCTCAGGTTACCACCCGCCCCCTCCCAACTCCCTCTCCATGAACAAGGAAAATGGACTGGCTGGTGTTTTACTGTTTTTACTTGCCTTAGGGTAAGCATTAAATGTTTCTTAAGACATAAAAAAGGACTTAAGGAGCCCTGGTAAAGATCATTCCTGCTCTCAATAAAGCTGTTCCTTCCCAAACCTACAGAGGCAGCAGGCTGAGTGAGGACGGAGGCAGGGGCTCCCAACGCACACTTGACCCTACGCCTACTCTGTACCAGCCACAGTGTACGCGCTGCAATGGTAACAGCTCACATTGAATCTTCACTACTCTTACCCCCGTTTTACAGATGGGAGAACTGGGGCCTTGAGAGGTGAAATAACTACCCAGGGTGACACGGTTGGTTAAGAGGTAGAACTGAGTTTGGGATCCAGGCTACCAGACTCTAAAGTTCCCTGACCACTGAGCAATATTCCCCCTTCACATGCTCTCATTTAAATTTTATGACAATGGACGTTATGGGTTGGATTGCTATTAATTCCATTTCGAGGTTGAAGATGAGTCTCAGATAAGCTAACTTGTCCCAGGACACATGGCTAAGGAGTGGGGAAGGTGGCATTTGAACCTAGTCTGTTGCCAGAGCCTGTCCACATAAGCACGAGTCTAGGTGACCAAGAGACAGGGGGTCCTCGGGGGATGTGTTCACAAAGCTCCATGGCTCTCACAGCCCCAAAATTCAGGTCCTGGCTACTTGGCCTCTGCCACTCCATACCCACCCTGGGCTCTGAGCTGTGATCCACGCCAGGCAGGCCCATTTGCCCCTACATTCCTGCTTCCTCCAGGAAGCCTTCCTCTATCCCAGCCATGGAGACCCCTCTTCCTCTGAGCTACAGAAAACGTGAGCTCTCTCCTTAACCGCAATTTTGAGAGCTCCTTGGGGCAGGTTCCGGGTCCCCTTAGGCTAGGCACAGAGAAGGGAATTAGAAATAATGGGGGCTTCAATGTTCTCAGGAGGAGAAATCCAGGAGCAGATCCCTCTACAGCCTCTTGAAATCTCCACTGGCCTTCAAAGAGCTCCAGGGACCCCTGAGCCTAAGCCTCCCCATCCATCCCCCCATACTTCCTTTGCACAGAGGAGAAACCAAGGCACAGCTAGTGGTGGGAATGGGGAGGAAGCACGAGTGGCTGGTGGGTTTAAATGCGGGCTCAGGCAGAGGGAGCCCAGCACACATGGAAGAGGAGGTCGCTGTCCATCCGGGTGGGGTGGGAGAGCCCTGGGCCCAGCTCTGAGGAGCTCCGAGAAACACTTTACGACTTTCTAAGTGGGCGCTCTGCTGACAGCTTAACGGCCAGCTCCTCCCAGCCCCGGCTTCGGCTTCATATTTACGAGCTGAAGGCTCTGAGGGGGAGGCTCAGGAATCCAGCCCACACCACCCCATCCTCAGCCCTCTGGCTCCGGGGCCAGGAAGCCATAAAAAATGATGTTGCATCGCTTCCTTTCCCCCAAATGGTTTTAGGGGTGTGGGGGAGGGGACGGTGAGCAGAGGTTGGGGGGCAGGGAAGGTGTAGGGCCTTTTCCAAAGCCTGCACAAGCAAATACTCATGGAGAGAGAGGGCTGGCCCCTCAGCCTCCTGACACCCCATGGCCCAGGCTCCTGCAGCAGCTTTGCCAGTCCTGGGGTCCCCAGCCTGTGCTGCTAACAGCTGGCCATACTTGTATTTATGGAGCACCGACTCCAAGCCAGGGTATCACTTCCTACATCTCATTTAATCTTCACAACAATCCTGGGAGGTCTGACAAGGTTTGGAGAGGTGGTATCTGTGGGCTCGGGTCTCTGCTGTCACCTCCTGCCCCCACTGAGAGAAGGCTGTGTGCCCTCATTCACACAGGCTGCCCTCCCCCCACCCCCCAATGTACAGCTGAAGAATGTAAGGCCCAGAGAGGGAAAGGAACTTGCCCAAGATCACACAGTATGTTAGTGGTAAGGCGTGGACTCCCAACTCCCAGTAAGTGGAGCCCATGATGCAAATTCCTGACCCCTGGAAGACGGAAGAGCATCTGACCTGCCAGGGGGGTGAGGTGGGCATGATCCCTTCTCACTCTGAACGGGTCTCCTTGTCTGTACGTTGCCTGAATGTGACCAGATGTGCTCCAGGGGGAGCCCGAGCCTGCTAAGGCTGGGCTTCTCTGAGGGTGCCTAGGCCCAGGGGATGGGGCTGCCCCTCCTTTTCAGGCTGAGGCCAGGAGGCCATGCGAGCCCTGGCCGTTCTCTGAGACCAGTCCCCAGAGCTGGAGGCTGGACGCTGGGAGCCCTCCAGCACCCTCCCTCCCCTGTCCCTAAGTGTCCTCAGACCCTGTCTGGCCTGGGAAGGGCCAGCATCTCCCACAGGATGTGGCCGTCTGGCTGGCGGCAGCCTCTACCACTTCCCCTCTGGGCATTGTCCAGGCCCACTGCTGAGGAACGCTGACCACGGAATTGACCCCATCCTCTGTCCCCATCCCAGCCCCCAGCCCACATACCTCTTCTTCCCACTGAAGTGGGTCAGTCCACCCAGGGAAACCAGTCCTCGGCTCTCTGCTGAGCTGGGGGCTCAAGCTGCAGTGGGGGCTTAGTAAATGGCCGTCAAGACCCCAGGTGGGTGGCTGCATGCCTCCTGGCCCCCCTCCCCCACGCCTTTCTCTGTGCTCTGAGCCCCCTCCCAGGTGGCCCCCCTACTGAGGGGTTGTCTGCAGATAATCAGGGAACAGATTCGGAAAGTAGGAGGAAAAAAAGCACTCAGGCGCCAGACAGGATCCTTATCTTCTGGGGCGGAATGTCAGAGGCAGCAGCAGCAGGGCAGGAGTCCTGCAGCAGAGGAGGCCCTGCAGCTGCAGCCGGGGAGGGGGAGGGGGGACCCGCCCTGGGCACTGGGGAGGGAGGGGGCCGGCACGGTCTGTTCTGGGCCAGCAGAGCCTGAGGACCAAAGGGAATGTGGCCTTGCCTAGGAGGGGGTCTAGACACCAAATCTTCCCCTCTCCAGCCCAGCTCTCAGGCCCTACTTGTTCAGACTGGCCCTGGAACCTCCCCAAGAGAACCAGGGAGGTGGGTTGAGGTGAGTCCCTGGACCCTGCGGCCCAAAACTGGCTGGGCCACAAGACTCCGGCCAAGTTCCTGACTGGCCATGCCTCAGCGCTCTCACGTGTAGAATGGGGATTAAAACCCCCACTGCCTCTTGCACTGCACTACTGGGATCCTCCACAGAGATGTCTGTGGAAACCAGCAAGGGCCGTGCAAAGGGGGGCTGTGCTCTGCCTGGTGCTCCCCACCCAGGAGGCTTCCCTGCCAGTTCTCACACAGTTTGGGAGCCCAAAAGAAGGCCATGCAGGGGGTTCTGCTTCTCAGCATTGGCTCCCCCACATGCAGTGGTCCCTCTCACAAAGCAGAAAGCAGGTTTTCTGATGGCGCAATGTTTTCCCAGGGTGCTCCATAAACCAAGAATAGGATCAAGGAGCCATGATCCCGTGGCCTGGACATTCTCCTCTGGGGCTGGGCTAAACCCCAAGGATGAGGCGTCATCTTTGTGGGGCCCTAACAAAGGCCCCTGGAGAAGGGCAATGTCAGTGGGGGTTAAGGGCACAGGCCCTAGATGTGGCTTCATATCCAGGCTCTGTCACTTGTCTGGCTATGTGACCCTGGGCAGGTGTCCTCACCCCCCAATCCCCACCCTGGGGCCTCGGTTTCCTCCTCTGTAAAATGAGGGAGATGTCTCTTTCACTCTAACATTCTGTGACTTTACACTTGACCCAGCAGCTGGGGGACAGGAAACACGTACTCATACACATATCAGAGAAACATCAAACTAAGTGTGAGCCATGTATCTGGGAACACCCTGGGGCCACCTATGTGCACCCTGGTCCTAATTTCCTGGTGGCCTCAGCCATGAGCAGTCAGAGTGGGTCAGCTTCCTGTTGGATTTCGGCTAGTTCATCTCCCAGGGTAGAAGCCAAAAACACCAGGGAGTGTCCATGAAGAAAGGCTTCTGGCAGGCACTGGGGATTAAAGGCATGCTCCCCTGTGCCCCACCCATCCCCAGCCCCATGAGGGCCTGGCTGGCTTGTCCCCCAGCTGTCATCGGCAGGGCCTGGTTCTCATTAGCTGCTGTGGCAGCTGTGGTGGGGGGGGATGTGGGTTTGGGGGCAGGCTGTGAATTAAAGCCAGTCTGGGACAGCGCCCACCTTTGGGGCTGGAGTGAATGATGGACAGGGGATGGGGAGGGGGATGGGAGTGGGAGGAGGAGGCACAGAGGCATGGCCAGTGGGAGGGGCGAAGGTAAGAGCTGGCTGAAGCCCCAGCATTTTCCGGGCTGTTATTCTGGGCAACTTTTTATTTATTCAGAGGCTGGGGATGCGGCTTAGCATCTGTCAGCTCAATATTTATTACAAGCACATTGGCCTTGTACCACGGACCCCATGACGGGGCCACCGCAGGACCCTCTCCCCACATCTCCTCCCTGCCAGGGCACTTGAACACCTGCAAAGAAGAGCTGCAGGGCAGCACCTTCCCAAAAGACTACCTAATCCAATTCTTTTGGTTCACCTTTCGGGAAACTGAGGCCCAGAGGGAGAAGCAGCCTTGCTCAAGGTCACAGGGCACTCTGGTACCTGATCCCTGATCTCTCGGCTTTCAGGCCCCCAGAACAAACACTGCTGCAGTAAAAATACCACAGACCACATGGCGAGATAGGACAGCGCCTTGCCCTCCAGTCCCCCGCCAGGTGCAGGTAGAGCAGAGAGGAATCTTGGCACAAGGTCAGCTTTGCCACAGGAGTCTTTTACGAGGTACTCAAACCCCCACCCCCTGGCCTCAGCTTCTTCCTCTGTACAAGCAAGGTGATCACACCCACCTCACAGAGTGGCTGGGAGGATTGCATGGAAAAAAAACTGGAAATGGTAAAGTGCTGTCCAACTGGAATTTGTTTATTGATTTAGATGCTGCACAGGCTGGGCTGGGAAGAAGTGAGGCAGGATGGCCATGGGGGAGGAGTGGTGTCTGTCCCTGGCCACCAAATCCCTTCCTAATCCTAGCCTCCAAGGCAAGGCGGGAGGCAGCTGACACGTCAACAGCAATAGCACCCGCTTAACCAACTGAAGATGCATAAATGACCCGGAACAGCACTGCGGGCACCAGTTGGCAGAGCTGGCGTGGACATCACATTCCCTCCCCACCCCCCAGCTCCCAGCCTTCTAGCAGCTGTGAGGTCAGCTTGCAGAGTGGTAGCACCTCCCCCCAGCCACCATGCAGAGCCCAGAGGAGCATGGCACTGCCAGGGCCAGGGCAGGCGCCAGCTCGGATTCCCCAGGTTCCTCCTTCCTCCTGCAACCCCTCTGCCGTCGCTTCTCCTCCAGCCCCCTGATCACGTCCCAGAGCATTTCCCCCACGAACACAAGACTGCGGCTTCTCATATAACACCTAAGCTGTGGTGTGAACTTCTGGTAAATGAAGATCTTATTTAAAACTGTGCGCTATCAGGGGAGAGGAAGAGACAGGTTCCAACACAGCTCAGCCGTCTTGCCGGGAAAAGGAGGTTGGATAGAGCAGAGAGCCACCAGTCGCTCCTGGGAAGTCACTGGAGAAGGGCAATGGGGCCCTGGGCAACGCTCCCAACTCACCTATGAGGGTCAAGCAGGGTGTCACTTTCTTTATCTGTGCAAGGAGCTGACCCCCATTGGAGGTTTGGAAGAAACAGTGGCTTAACTTTGCAGGGCTTTGCAAGAATGGCAGACCTTTGGACCAGAGAGGCCTTGGCGATGATTGGATCCTGGGGCCTCTACATTAGCAGCACGACAGAACCACTTGAGTCACTTTTAAAGCTCCCAATGGCCAGGCCAGACGCTAAGCCCAGTTAAGTTAGAATCTCTGGGCGGGAACCAGGCAGAGGTGATCCCATTGATCAGCCAAGGCTAAGAACCAGCAAGCCCTTTTCTTTTTAACAAGAGGTGTGCATCTGAGTCACCTGGGGTACTCTGTCAAAATTCATATGCCCAGACTTCCTAAACCAGAGCCGCTAGGGGCAAAGACCAGGCATGTGAATTTTGAAAAAAAACCAAAAACCAAAAAACTCTAGGAGATTCTTAGGTACAACCCTAGTTATTTGTTCACGGAGCACCTGGTCATCGAGGGCCCAGTCTGTGCCGGGCGCTGTCCCGGACCTGGGGGGTACAGTACTGAGTGACATGGCCCCATCCTCGTGGAGTTGACATGCTAGAGGGGCGACCGACGATAAGCCAGCAAGCATGTAAGTCCATACACAAATCATAATTCCCGATGGTAATAAGCGCTAGAAGAAAAACAAACGCGGCAGGGGGCTCGGGGAAGGGCTCTCTGAGCAAGGGTCGTCCAAGCTGGGACCCAGATGGCAGGAAGGAGCAGGCCACGTCAAGGTCAGTGGTGAGAGCACCCCGTGCAGAGGCATGTTTACTGACGTGGAAGCTGCAGCCTCCTGTCAGCTGCAGACCCACACGCTCATCAAAACCCCTGTTTACAGGTCCTGGCTACACAGGAAATGCTGAGGAGAGGCCAGTGGTGTCACAATTGCCCTCTTTGGCTCTCAGGAAATTCAACAGTGGCTGGAATAAAGGGATTTTAGAAAATGTACATCTGTCAGGGACCTCAGAGTTCCCTGGTCCAGCTTCCTCAGTTAACAGATGGGGAAACGGAGGCTCAGCAAGAGGCAGTGATTTACTTTGGTGTGGCATCTCAGTACTGAAAGGGTTCAACAGGACCATGACTCCACCATGAGTCACTGTCAGGCCCAGTGTCCACCCTTCCCCCAAAGTCCCTGCTGCTCTTTCTCTCTGTGTCAACAACCTGTGTGTTCCAGGTACAAGGCCCAGGGGGCTTGGGTGGTGGGAAAGTGGGGCCTCCTCCCATTGTCTCTCTGAGGGTGGGGAGGTCCTTCCTCCCACACTGGGAAGCCCATCAAAGGTCAGAAAAAATGGTGCGCGATAAGGCCATGGAATTTGGAACTTAGTGGGAGCTGGAATTTCCCTATGTGGAAGGCTGGTCCCGCTGTCCACCCCTGGTGAGCATACAAGGGAAGGGTATGGCATATTCTGGGGAGGGGGCGGGTGGCCCAGGCACTCAGGGTCAGAGGACTGACGTCGAGGGGAGGGCAGGGTGGGCAGAGAGAAGGTGGCCGGCTGTCTCTGGAACATCCCTGCCCAGGAGAGGCAAGCTGGGTCACCAGGTCACTCTGCGGACAGACCACTGAAAGAGGCCACTGCTTGTTCTTGCTCAGCCCTTATTTCCACCGTGAATGTCATGTGGACAGGAGGGCGAGGCCAGGGGCTGCGTCAGCACCTTCCCTCGCAGGGCCACGGAGTGAGGAGAGCTCCTGTTCCCTGTACAGCTGTACCTGCTACCCTCTCGGACCAACCACAGCTAAAGCCCTGATAGCGCCTCTCAATCTCCCTCTGAGTTTCCTGGGTAAAACCTGTAGGTAAGACAGGGTGCCCTGGAAAGACAATCTTCTTGATTTTTCTCAGCCACGTTAAGAGTGGAGAGGGGCCGGTAAGTGGGGAAAATCCGGTAGCGACAAAGCAAGTCCAGAGATGATGTGGGCAAGTGAACCCCCTCCCTCTGCCTCAGTCC
The DNA here is from genome assembly GCF_949987535.1 of Balaenoptera acutorostrata. NCBI lineage: Eukaryota > Metazoa > Chordata > Mammalia > Artiodactyla > Balaenopteridae > Balaenoptera > Balaenoptera acutorostrata. The sequence continues at coordinate 54,907 of NW_026645818.1, read as the reverse complement.
CCCCAGCTGTAAGCAGGGGCCGGGGTGGTGGTGGTGCAAGCACTCACCCGGACGATGTCCTGTGGTTGTTAAGAAGCTCAGCTTCACTTGTGAAGGTGCTTTTTGCATGAAGTGCTCCACACCTGTGAGCGATGGGCACCAGCTGGACGCATGGTGGGTGGGGGAGCCAAAGACAGCACGCGGCTGATTCTCACGACCAGCTCTTGCTCAAGCAAAGAGGACGTTGGGCCCTCATGTGCCCCTTTATAAGGTCTGCCAGGCTTCTGAGGCAGAGGGAGGGGACTGACTTGCCCACATCATCTCTGGACTTGCTTTGTCGCTACCTGCCTTCTAAGGACTGCACCCTCCCTGGCAAGCACTACAATTCCCCGGAAGGAACCTTGGAAAGGAAGTCCGGGGCAGTGTGATGGAGACGCCCAAGCACCTGGGAACTTCTGTGTAGCCAGCTCTTTACATCAGTGATCAGGGCCCCTGGGGGCTTGGGCAATCGGTCTGGTCCAGTGGGCCGTGATGGGGAGGTGGGGAGGTTGGCTTACTTCAGGCTCCCAGTGGCCTCTCTCCCTGGAGAGTCCAGACCCTCAGCTGGCCCTGCCCTTCCTTCTGCAAGCTGCAAGGACCCAGGGTGGGGCAGAGGAGGATGCTGTCAAGGGTGTAATAAACGACTTATTGACTGGCAAGCAGAGTTCTCAGGGCTCGGAGCATGACCTTCCGGCAATTATGCCCTCCACCGCCTGCCCAAGGCCCCTCCTGCTCTGTGGAGACGTAGGTCTGGCTCGGCCCCTTCCTCCCAGACCACTGGACCTGCAGGGGCCTGAGGGGTGCAGACAACCCCCTGCAGCTGCTAATGTTCCTCCCCAGGCGCCCACATGAACACACACCCTCTTGGACCAATCCTTAAAATGGCGCAGGCCGTGGAGAGAGGGGCCGGCTGAGCATGCTGGCTGTGACCAGCCTGTGGGAAAAGCCCAGTTCTGCCCAACAATCCACAGCGCTTTATTGAGGCCAGAATCACATCAGTGGGGGATTCTGTATTTTACAAAGCAGCTCCGAGTTCTGTTCACTCACCACCCAATCACTCCACCAGTTATCACCAAGCAGCTAGCGCTCACGGGGACATCCAGGGAGGTACACAGGGGATAAGCCCTGATTCCGGCCCTGGAGAGTGGATGCAGAGTGGACTCCTGGAAAGAGCACTGAATTTGGAGTCCAGAGGCTAGGGTTAGACCTAGACTAGACTCTGTCCCAAAAGCTGGGAAGCTGGTGGGGGGGGTCACTTCACTTTCCCTGAGCCCCATTTTTCTCCTCTGCTAGGACCTTCCTCCCAGAGTCATTACAAAGCCTAAATGACACAGTGTGTTCGAACTGGCCAACGTGGGCACGAGAGCAGGCCCAGAGCGGGAGGGAGGCCAGGGGCTCAGAGGGCCTGAAACACACCTGGCGGGCAGACGGAGTATATGTGGATGGGAACCTCACAGGTAAAGGAAATAGCAAATAAAGCAACCACCTCAGCATCTTCCACAGTTCTGTATAGAATGGAGTGTGTGTGTGTGTGTTTATATGTGTATGCACGCATGTGTGTGTTGCAAGGGACTGGAAAAGAGGATCCAAGACCCATCTGAGTCCCAAGGAGCAATGTGCAGAGCCTGTAAGTAAATAATAAATAACATATTCCACATCATGCGACGCCATTTGCCCACATGAACTAATTATGATGTTGGTCCCACCTTTTGTCTGTGTGGCCAGTGGTGTAGGATTCATTATCCCCCATTTGACAGAAGAGGAAAGCAAGGCCCAGAGGGCTGTAGGACCACACAAAGCCAGGAGTCACAATTTAAGCCAGGGCAGGGATGGCACTTGGGGTCCTGTCCCTCTCCTCTCCATCTTCCTTGGGGGCAGCACAGGGAATCTGTCTCCCCACACAGGGCTCACTGCTTGGATCTATAAGCAGAGTGGGAAGGGGCATCTGATGAGGAAGCAGAATGTATTCAAGAGGCCATGAAAAAAGAACGAGAAGAGAGGTCTGGGTCTGGCCTGGTCTTATATCCATTTCTTTCTTACATGAAAGGTTGCATCCTATAGATACTATTTTGTGCTTTGCTTCTTTTACTTGCCAGTATGTCCTACGAATCTCTCCATATCAGTTCTTGAAGAGTTCCAGCATCATTTTTTAGAGCTGCATAGCACTCCAGTGTGTGGTTGTACCATAGTTTATTCAGCTCCTCTACTGGGGTGTTGGTTGTTTCCAATATTTTGCCATTACAAATAACGCTGTAATGAATCACCATGCGCATAAGCGTTTTTGTATTGATAAAGGTATATCTTAAGGGTAGATTTCTAGAAGTAGGATTGTTGGGCCAGAAAATAAAGTGTACATGCAGTTTTGTTAAGTATTGCCATATTAGTTCTCCAAAGGATTCTACCAATTTGCACTTCCTCCAGCAGTGTCTGGAAGTGCCTGTTCCGCATAGCCTCCCCAATGGAATGTGTGGTCACAATTTTTAATTTTTTCCAGTCTTGTACGTAAGAAGTGGTGTCTCAGAGTTGTTTTAATTTGCGTCTTTCTAATTATGAGTGAGTTGTAACATTTTTTTCATGTGTTTGAGGGTCACTGTTACATCTTATTTTGTGAATTGTCTGTTCATGTCTTTTTCCCACTTTTTAATCAGATTTTTTGGTTCTCTGTCCCTCAATATTTGAGAGTGCCTTATGTATTAGGGATATTAGTCTTTTGTCTGTGGCATATGTTATGAACATTTTCTCTTAGTTTGTCAAATATTTTGTCCTTTGACTTTCCTTAGGGTGCTTTACTGTAAAAATTTTTTTAAATTTTATGTAATAAAATTTATCAATTTTTAATTTTATCATCCTGGATTTTGAGCCACAGTTAGAATGCCTTTCCCTGTCCCAAAATTGAAGAGAAATTCACCTGAGTTTCCATCTAGTACTACCTGTATGGTATAACTGTTTACATTTAGATCCCTAATCCATTTAAAGTTTATTTTTCGGTTTGGTGTGAAATATGAATCAAAGTTTATCGTTTTCTAAATGGCTACTCAGTTGTCCCAGCACCTTTTTTTTTTTTTTTTAGTTTTCTAGTGTTATTTATTTTAATATCATGCAGAATACAGAGTGGGCAATATCTTGTTCCTAACGCTTTTGTGATTGGTTAATCAACAAGTTATAACTAAGGGTAGCTATATTCTAAGAAGCAGGTGAGAGGGACGCAATGGCCAGCACCATTTATTTAAAAGTCTATCTTTATCCCAGTGATCTGGGATACCACCCTTGCATATACCACATTTCCACATGCATTTGGGTCTAATTCTGGGCTTTCTCTTATCTTCGAGGGGCCTATCTGCCAATTCAGGCACCAGCTCCACATTATTTTAATTATAGAGGCGTTATAGTATGTTTTAATATCTGGTAGGGATAGTTTTACTTCTTCTTTACCCATTCTTGTGCCTCTAATTGATCTCTCTTGTTTAATTACATTGGCTAAGACTTCCAGCACAGTGTTGGATGGTAAAAGAGACAGTGAGCATCCGTACTTTATTACTGATTTTAATGGAAGTGCCTTTAGCGTTTCCTCATTAAATAAGATACTGGCTTTAGCACTAGGGTGTATATATATATATATATATATATATATATATAAATATACATAAGTGTGTGTGTGTGTGTGTGTGTGTGTATTTTATCATACTAAAAAGTATCCCTTAATCCCTATTTCCTTGAATGCTTATATCATGAATAGGTGTTGAATTTTGTCCAAGGCTTTTTCAGCATTTATAGATATAATCATATGATTTTGTTTCTTTAGATTCATTAATATGGTATATGATATTAATTTGGCACACGCTATTAATATTAATAGATTAATTTTGAACCAACTTTTTTTTTTCTAGAATAAATAAGGGGACTTTCCTGGTGGTGTAATGGTTAAGAATCTGCCTGCTAATGCAGGGGACATGGGCTTGAGCCCTGTTCCGGGAAGATCCCACGTGCTGTGGAACAACTAAGCCTGTGCGCCATAACTACTGAGCCTGTGCTCTAGAATCCGTGAGCCACAACTACTGAACCCACGTGCCACAACTACTGAAGCCCGTGTGCCTAGAGCCTGTGCTCCGCAACAAGAGAAGCCACCGCAATGAGAAGCCCACACCGCAACAAAGAGTAGCCCCCGCTTGCTGCGACCAGAGAAAGCCCACGCGCAGGAACAAAGATACCAACGCAGCCAAAAATAAATTAATTAATTAATTTAAAAAATAGAATAAATAAGATTTAGTCATTATATATTATTTTCTTCAGAAAAAGGGGGGATGGAATTGGATACCAATGATGACAGCTATGATTTACTGAACAATTTCTCTGTCCTCTGTATGCATTATTGTCTGATTCGATCCTCAAGATACCTATGTGAAGCAGGCTTTATCATCCCCATTTCACAGATGAGGAAACTGAGATTAACAATGGTGAAGTAGCCTGGTCAACATCACACAGCTAGAAAATAAAAGAGACAGGGCTGGATCTTGGGTCTCATTGATTCCAAAGGCCTTAGTACTACATGGGCAGCATTATTTAGCTGTTACTTGGATATATTAAAAATGCTTATTATTTGATAAGGTGTTAGAAGGGGTACACCTCTGTAGGAACTGGGGGGAGGGCCTGCCCCTACTTCCCAGAACCCTGAGCTGCCCTCCTCAGCCCATCCTGCCCGAGGTCAGCAGAGGAAGGTTGTGATGCGCTGTGAGGGCTGCTGACCATGCGGGCTGCCCCAAGGCCAGGCAGCAAGCAGCCCTCAAGGCCTGCCACGTCCCCTTCCAATCTCAGCCTTGATCGGTCCCAGCATTTATGTGTCAGGCTCCAGACAGTGTGGGAACAACTTGGAGAATGAAGACGGGTCCAGGGAGGTGCTGGGCTGTGAGGGAACAAAGCAGAGGGAAGAAAACCCTAACCTCCACTCCCTGCTGGTCCTGACTGTCCTGTTTTCTAAGAACAGGCAGCCGGCCGAAGGATTATGTAACTTCTGGTGGGCATGGCAGATGGCATGCTGGCTTGGACACCTCAAACCCAGCACTGACACTAACCTTCCCTGACGTGGCACCCTGGCCTCCCCTACTCTGGGGTGTGGAGCAGAGAGGGATGGGAAGTGACCCAAACTCTTGTCATCTACCTCAATAGCCGTGGCCACCTAGGCCACGGGAAGAAGCCAGGGCGCACCCGCCAGCGGGAGGTTCCAGCCAGGGAAGTGGAAACGCAGGCCCTCTCCTGCCTGCCCCACAGCGAACAGCTCTCTGCACAGCCCCTCGGGGAACAGAGCCTGCTGTGTCGGCCTCCTTCCACCTCAGATGAGTGGCCCCTGGGGTTTGGAGAAGTTTCCAAAGCACCTGTCCAGGCATTTTCTCCCTGGGCCCTGCCTAGCGTTCAGCTTCTTTTATTCCTTTTGCTGATGGGTAAACTGAGGCTCAGAGAGGGTGAGTGATTTGCCTGTCACACAAAGACAGATCTGGCCCTACATTTTCCTGCTGGTGCATCCCACTCTGTACAGACACAGCTGGCCTTAGGGCTGAAGATTCCAGACTCCTAGTCCAGTGCTCCTTCCAAATGCTATGACAATGCAGGCTTCTCCTCAGGCGGCTCACCAGGTCACCCTGTGGGCCATCCTGAACCTTATGTCTAATACTCCCCACGTCAAGAGGGGAATATTGGAAAGAAAGGAGGGGTGTAACCAGCGATTTGCAGGTTGATTTCCTCCCAGGTAGAAAGAAAAGGGAGCTGACCTTTACTGACCATGCCTCATCTCGTTTTCATCTCCCCAACAACCAATCAGGACCCCCATTTCACAGTGAGGCGATGCAGGCTAGGGGAATTACAGCTAGTGTCGGAGCCAGGACTTGAACCCAGTTTACTGATTCTAGGGCAGACCCTCTTGCACTGGACAGATGAGGACACTGAAGCCCAGAGAGGGAAAGGGACTAGCTCAATGCCACACAGCAGATTAGCTGCCGGCTAGGATTAGAATCCAGGTTTCCCACTCCTCAGTTTAGGACTCTTTCTGTATGTGTGCGTCTGTACAGAGTAGGACGCACCAGCAGGAAAATGTGGGGCTAGATCAGATTTGCAGCAGGGGTTGCTGTGTCCATCAGCTCTGGCTATCTCGGGCTGCCAGGCAGGAGTTCCAGATGAACCTGTGTTAGGGGCTCCTGGCAAGGGCCGGCGGGTGCCCAGCTGTGAGCGCGGCAGTGGGCCCAGGACTACTGCTGCCTCGGCTAAGGGCCTGGGGGTATTTAATCTCCCAGGGATGATCCCTGAATGTTAACACTGGACGCAGTGCCAGGGGGAGCCTGGCTTAGCCAGACTCTGCAGCCAAAACTGCTCCCCTGTATCAAACCCAGCTCCTGCCAAGACGCTGCTGGCAGTTGCTCTGGAGGGCTGAGGCCTCCAGTCAGACCCTGCCCATGAACCTGCAGATATACTGTCTCAGCCCACACTTGCTCCCAGGCCCCAGGGCCAATGTCCCTGCAATGGACATTCTCTTGAGCCACTAGAAGGCAAGGTGGAGGGGAATGATCAATGGGCTTGGGACTGCAAATAGGAAACAAACATCTTTTTTTGTTTGTCTGTTTGTGTTTGTTTCTTTGGCCGTGTCGCCTGTGGGATTTTAGTTTCATAACCAGGGATCAAACCAGAGCCCTCAGCAGTGAGAGCACAGAGTCCTAACCACTGGACCCCCAGGGAATTCCCAGGAAACAAAAATCTTTAAAGGGCCTGGACCAGCCAGCCATGGCTTGTGAAGGCCACCTTGCAGATAAGTACAAAGTTTACCAGCCCAGCAAATGTCTGCTAGTCTGCTTTCTCCACACAAAGGGGCAGAGGGCACTTGACGGCAGTCCTCGATTAATTCTTTGTGGTTCCACTGGATTCAGTGAGTAAATTCTTTGCTACCTAGGGGCTCTGACCACTGAAGACTTGGCTCTGACATCCAAGGTACCTTGTGCATAGTAAGTGACCAAAGATGGAAAGCAGGAGAGAATGAAGGGAGAGAGGTAGGCAGAGCGGGGGAGGGGTGGGGCTGTAAGCAAAGCAACGAGAATCTTCTAATTCTTCGGGTGCGCATCTACAGTAGCAAGTCCAAAGCATGGCTGGGAGTGAGTCACAGCAACCTCTTGGGTAAGGAAGGCTTGCGTGAGTTCCTCATTCATCTGTTCTACAAGTGTTTATCAAGCACTCTTTGTGTTCCAGGAACTGCGCTGGGTGCCAGGGACATGCGAGCGAGCAAAATCAGACAAATCAGACCCAGGCTCCCTAGGCACCTAATGTCACAGTTGCTCTCCTGTCATCTAGTTGTTTTAACCCCATCCTGTCTCCACTCGCTGACCCTGCCTCCTTGTCCCCAGGGCCCTGGCTTGGGTGACAGGAAAGAGAAGGATGGGAACCTGCCCCATAAGACATACCCCACCCCACCCCAGGTCACTCCTCTGTCTCTGAGCCTCTGTCCTGCTGTGTCACAGAATGACCAAAGGTGGGATGGAGGAGGGGAGCCAGGAACAACATTCCTGGAATCCCGACTCAACTTCTTATAAGCTCTGCATCCTCCATGGGTGCCCAGGCCCAGGCTGGGCAGGCGGGCGCCTCTGATTGCATTACAGAGCTGCTTGCCTTCGGCTCTGTCTCCTGACACCAGTAATGTCTCCAGACACCACTCAGGGCCTCTGGGGGTTGCAGTCTCCTGGGTGATCTCAGCAGAAGATGTTCCTCCCAGACCCTAGGGATGCCTCCTGATAGCCACCAGGCCCAGGTGGGCATCAGGGACCAGAAAAGGCAGCCTCCTTCTTCTTGCCCCTCTCCCTGGCTCTCTGGTCAACGAGGAAACTGCCACCAGGAACTCTCTGTCCCCCTGCTTTCCTGCCCAGAGATGTAGAGGGAGAGAAGCAGGGCCCAGGCCCAGCCAAGGGGGCAGCCAGACTGGGGGCAGGGAAAGGCAGGTAGGAGGGAGGCCAAGGGGAATCAATGGAACCTACTCTGTGCCAGGACTGCATGTCTATCTCACATCACATCACCATCCAGTGAAGTCAGCGGGGTCATCCCCACCCCACAGATGGGGACGCTGGGGTACACAGAGGTTGAGCCACCTGGCCCAGGAACTCAGTAAGAGTCAAATCCTTTTAATTCCAAAACCTTGGCTCTTTCCACTAAGAAGGGACCCCTGGCTCCAGAAGTCTTGTTTTACCAGATGATCAGATGGCTGAATTCAGAATCCGTTTCCTGGGTGGATGTGGCAGACATTCCCACCCCACACCTTCACATACACACCCCCTACCAAGAAGGCCCTTTCGGTTCACCCAAGCTCTGCTCATCCTTCCAAAGCCAGTCAAGCACCATCCTCCCCTCCTCCAGGAAGCCTTCCCTGACCAACCACCGGGGCCCACAGGAGCTTCTCTCAACAGCTGAAGGATTTCCTGTTGTTATCACCCAATACTTGGCACCAATAACAATGAGGAGGAGGAGAAGGTGGACAGTGAGTTTTACTGAGCGATTTAGAATGTGCAAAGCATTTGCATACATTATCTCATTCATCCCCACAAGGAGCTGATGAGATTGGTGCTATTACCACTCCCCCTTTACAAATGAAGAAACTAAAGCTCAGAGAGGGTAGACAACTTGCTCTAGGACACATAGCCAGACGCTGGAATAGCCAGGATTTGAACCCAAGTAGTCTGACTGCACAGCCCTCCCTCTAAGCACCACGCCAGATCCCTCCCAGTACACACACATCTCGGCTCGTCCTCAAAAGGGCTCCTCTCTGTTGCCCCATCATACACTCCTGTTGCACCCCAGCATTACAGGCCTGGCACGTGGCTCATGCTTCAAGAAGAAACACAAATCAATTCAAGGGTCAGGCCAGTACTTTGCCCACCTCTGACCCCAGAGCCCAGCACATGCTCAGATTGAATTAATGTCCATGTGCACCAAGTTTTAGGGCTCGGTGTGTTCCAACACCCGATGTGGTGACAGGAGTCCTCATTCCCCATCCCTGCGCTCAGCCACCCTCCACCCCTGAGAAATGAAACAGTGGATGGGATGGCCAGGTCTGGACAGAGTGTTCCTGCCACAGCCTCCAGAGGGCCCCCTTGAGCCTTGTGGCGGTGGCAGGGTGGGGCAGCAAGTGCCTCTCTGCTCACATGCCCAGGATGCCTTTGGCGATGGGGTCCTTCTCTGCCTCCCGGGCCCTGCTTGGCATCTGGGGCTCTCAGTCTGTGAGGCAGGAGTTGCTTATGAAACAAGAAAAAGGGACCGAGGTCCCAGAGGGTGATTTATAGCTTTGGAGAGAGAGACCCAGGGCCGCCTAATGCTCACAAGGGCATTCCAGTCGATATATTGACTTTCTGGAGGGGCCTCTGTAAACACAGTGGTTCTGGGCCATGGTTACCTCTGTCTCTTGTTGGTTGCCGGGGCCTCTTCAGATGGAACCAGACAAAAACCCCAGAGCCCCTAAGGATCATCCTTCCACCTTTCCCCCATCCCAAATTTACAGATGGGACCCAGAGAGGGAAAGGCACTCGCCTAAGGTCACACAGCAGACAAAGAGCAAAAACCAGAGTCCCCTAACTCGCAGGCCAGGAGCTGCTGGGCCTCTAGGCCCTGAGCCTCCCTGCTTTCTCCTCCCCCAACTCCCCTGGAGGAGGACGTCTCTGGCATCGCATGGCTCTCTCCTGAGGAGGCTGTGCCTGAGCGCTCCCTGAGCTCACTGTGTGCCAAGCCCTGTACTAAGTGCTTTATAATATATCAGGTCATGTGATCCTCAAAACAACCCTGTGAGGACAATATTATTATTATCATCCCCCTTTTACAGATGAGGAAACTGAGGCGGAGCACAATTACATGAACTGCCCAAGGCCACAGAGTTAGTAAGTGGCAATGCTGGGGGGCTATGCTAAACTCCTCAGAATCCCAGTTGGCCACACCATGCACCCACAGCTGAGGCCCTGGGGAGGGGCCTCTGTGAGGAGGGGTAGGTAGAGGGGCTGGGGCTTCCTGGAGGTGAAGAGAAGTGAGCTCGCCCCCTCCAACTGGCTCATGGAAGTAGCTGGGCTGAGGATTCTGTGCTTCCCTTCTTACCCACTCTGTGTTCTCTGGTGGGCGCCTGGCAGAAGGCAAAGAAGTATACCTCCCCATGCCTCCATCCCCAACATAATCCCTACCATTTCTTAAAAAGCGTTTTCTGGGCGCACTCCATCTTCAAGAACCACAGAGAGCAAATCAAAGAATAAGAAATCTTTTCATCTCCAGTGCAAGAGGTAGCTGAGAGGGGTGGGTCCCCCAAGGCACATCCCTTCAGTTGGGCCTGGGAAGGCCAGGATGGAAACATGGCCGAAGGTTGGCTCACCAAGGATTGGTGTCCACGCAGGATAGAGGCCTTGCAGATGCTGACAGGGCCAACTTCTCAAGAGTGGGAGAAGTCTCGGGCCTTCTTCACCCCTGCCCCCATCTTGTCTCCTCTTCAGAAATGCTCTTAGAAAGACCCAAAAAAGAGAGTCAAGGTCTAGCTCACATCACCTCCTCCAGGAAGCCCCAAGGCTCTCTTCCCTGAATAGACAGTTGACCCTTGAACAATACGGGCTTGAACTGTGTGGGTCCACTTATAGGCAGATTTTTTTTCAATAAACATAGTACCTGTATTTTCATTTTACAGATCTTTAAATTAACTGTGGGGGGTTTCCCTGGTGGCGCAGTAGTTAAGAATCTGCCTGCCAATGCAGGGGACACGGCTTCGAGCCCTGGTCTGGGAAGATCCCACATGCCACGGAGCAACTAAGCCTGTGAACCACAACTACTGAGCCTGCGCGTCTGGAGCCTGTGCTCCGCAACGGGAGAGGCCGCGACACTGAGAGGCCCGCGCACCGCGATGAAGAGTGGCCCCCCGCTCGCCGCAACTGGAGAAAGCCCTTGCACAGAAATGAAGACCCAACACAGCCAAAAATAAATATAATAAATTAATTAATTTAAGAAAAAACAAAACTGTTTAAAAAAAATTAACTATGGGGATGAGTTTATGTTCAATTAGAGATTACAATATGTGGAATCAAAAGAACTAGGGTTTGAGTCCTGATTCTATCCAAACCATTTCAGCTTCCTGCCTTTGGGTGAGTCACTTATCAATTCCTTTATTTTTGAGGCTGAGGTAGTAGACAGAGGATTTTTAACTGCTGGGGAGTCAGCGCCCCTAACCCCGAGCTGTTCAAAGGTCAGCTGTAGTGTCATTGCTCTCATTTGCTACATACAGGGGCTCTCGGAATGTCATTTACCATTTTTTGGAGTGGACATCAGCATCCCTCACACACAGTGACCACTTTGAGGGCTGGGGCCAGGGCTGCTCTGGCTCTGACCCAGGTCTGAGGTGGGCTTCCTAAGTGGCACCCACCTCCCCAGTGGGGTTCTTACAAGGACAAACTGAGGTCTTACATATGAGGGTTTTATAATCTGTAAAACAATATGTATATCGGTGGAGCTGTGATTTTCCTATAGGTCTCTCTGGTCCACAACAGCACACCTTATCCTAGAGTTAAGGATGGCAGGGGAACTGGGAAAGCAGGAGAGCACTTTGTGACCACGGAAATGAGGAACAGTGGAGTCCAGGGCTCATGTATGTGTCCGTGTGTGCATGTGTCCTCTTAATTGCATCCACGAGAGTCCCAGGCCCAGCCGTGCCTGCCCATGTTGCTCTCCATGAGGGATGCCACTCACCCAAGCTCTGCTTGCCTCTTCTCCGGCAAATTTCAGTGGACACCCCACTCCTCCTGGAGGGCTGAAGCATGAACCTGACCCAGGTCAGAGCAGATCTTCAAACCACAGGCCCTGTCACTGTTCTAGGAAAGCTGGGAGCTGACTGCAGGAGACCCCAGGACTCGGACCCCTGTCCTCCTGGGGGTAGGCACTGAAGCTCCTGGACTGGCTTTAGGGCTTGTCTGTGGCCAATCTGTCCCACCTGCCCTCAGTGGGGGAAGCCAGCTTCCTCCCTTCCAACTCCACAACCTGGCATTCAGACCAAATGGACCAAATCCTGCTCACCTGGGTCCCACCTCAAACAGGCAGCCCTAAGAATACAAGAGAGGAGCTTCCCAAGCCTGGTGGTGACTCACCGTCCCCACACAACACATTCCTATTTACACACAAACACACCACAGCTGCACCCATATGTACACTGCATACCTCCCCCACCCAAACACACACACAGCCACCTACATCACACATCCCATATGCAAAAGGCACAACTCAGCACACACACTCATTCCCCCTGCACACTTCACCTCCACGCCCAGCACCCAATGCAGCACCACACCTACCCTCACCTCCCACTGCACACTCCCGCCCCCGCCCACCTCCTCCATACACATTCTCACCACGCTCACTCCTCCATGCATGCTCTCACACCCACATCCTGCCTTCCTCGAGAAAAGAGCCGCCCAGTGGCGGGGAAGTTGTGAGGCACTGGGGGCAGCCTGTTCTGGGAGGTGAGAAGGAGGGAGGCTCTGCTGCGAGCTCACTCCCTAACCAACCTTGCCCTGAGAGCTGCGGGCTCCCACAGACTGATTTAGCTCCGCAGGGGAGGGGGTGGAGGGGACTGGCCAGGGGCCGAGGGGGATCAGGGTGGCTCAGGATAGGAAGGGAAGGGGGAGCGGGCGGTGCCGAGGTGCGCGCAACCCCCAGGTACCCGCGCTGAATCAGCCCACCAGGCGGAGATGCTAACCGGGCCGCTGTGTCCGCAAGGGTAAATTCGGGAGCTTCCAGCAACCCAGGGCTTTGGGAGAGAAGGAAGAGGAAACAAAAGGGGTAGGGTGGGGGGAGCGGGGAGGCGGCTGATGTATGCCAGCACTTCAGCAAATGTTTTCGCTGCCATTAGCCTCGCCGAAGCTTAGGACAGGAGAGAAAGGGGCGCCACGGGGTACCGGTGGTTGGGCCTCGCCAGGGCTTGCCTGCCCTGCGGGGTCGTGGAGGGCAGTGGCTGATCCGAGTTCGAATCCAGCACAATCTAGCCGCCCACGCAACTCCCAGGGAGGAGCCAGGCTTCTCCCAAAAAGCCCGGAGGACGGAGGACGGGGTCTCACCTGGCCCCGGCTCACCAAAATGCACTATCACCAAAATGCACTAGGTCGGGTGGGGGAGAAACTCCCCGGGCTCCAGCAGCACCCGGCTGAGCGCAGGCCCAAGGGGGGCAGGAGGTGGTGGCCCAGGCCCAACTTCAGAAGCAAATCAAAAGGATGGAGGGCACACATTCCCTCCACCCTTCTGAAACTGCCCTTCCTCATATTATTCTAATTATGGTATTCTAAATTTTCCTTTTAAAAAAGGAAAGAAACAGAAAAGCACAGAACACACTTGTTTGGTTTCATTTTGCCTTCACAGCTTTAATGATTCCATTTGTGGAAGCTGTTTAGAAAACTGGGGAGGAGGAGGAGGAGGAGGAGGAAGAGGCCAGAATCACCAGCTCTGGCCTCAGCGGCCAACTTCCTCCTCTCTGTCCCTGGGTGCCAGCCTGCCTAGGTAGCAGTTTCTCTCTACTTCCCAGCCCCACGAGGGCAACCCCTAAACCCCAACCTATGAACCCTGCCTCTCCTCCCTTTCCTCCAGGCCTCAGGGTGCTCCAAGGTGCCTCCTTGCTACTCCAACCCCAGCGATAAGGTTCAAACGACCATATGTTTGGCCAGCAGGCCCGGGAGGAGGCTCCAGGATGGGCCAATGAGAATCACCAACCAAGCACTTGGAATGTAAGAGATCCACCTCCCCTCCAGCCTCATCCCCAAAGTCCTAGGCAGCCCAGACACTCCTTAGAAGACATTGCTGGTAAAAAGGAAGGGGAAGTGGTAGGCAGACCTGATGACGTGGTCTGACAGCCAGGAACAGGTCATAGTACCTCAGTCCAGGAGAAACTCAACAACAAAGTGAGTGCAGGAGATGAGCCCCCAAAGCTTCAAAATAAAAAAGTAAAAACCTATTTTGCCCCCAACTATACAAATGGGTACAGAGCTCTGAGGCTGGCTTGTGATTTATCTCACCTGGGGCAGGTGGGGCTTTTGCTGAGAGGATCAGTGTTGGAAGGCTACCCTTGGGCACTTGCCTGGTCTCAGGGTCTCACCTTGACCTTTGGCCCAGCCCTGTTCCACCTCTCCCAGGTCCCTGATCCCAACTTCTTTCCACCATCCCCCAGCAAGTCCCAGTCTAACTCAGCTACCAAACCTACTTCATCTTTAGCTGCCTGCCTTAGCTGGGCCTTGATTTCAGAATCTCAATCCCAGACCCATGCGGCCAGTCTGCAGCCCAGGTGGAATAAAGGAGCCACAACTAGAATGAGGTTTATGAGGCCTGAGTTCAAATCTCAGCTCTATCCCTGAGTCCCAGTGTAGTCCTGGGCAAGTCAGGGCCCATCCCAAAGCTTCAGCAGTTAAATAAGTGGATTGGAAGAGAGAGGAATTGTTTCATCCTATGGAATTTCCAGTTTGGGGGCTGGGGAGAGAAATTACATACAAAATTCCTCCCCTGCAGTGGTACTTTCACTTTAATGAGAAAACCCAGTAAGACGCTCTTGATTTTCCGTTTGTTTAAGTGAAATGGGCATTTGGTACAGAGTAGAGGAAGACAAGGACAGGCCACCACCACACATACACACACACACAGCAGAGACACTAGGAAAACTTAGAAAGACACTAGGAAATTTTAATTGCACCTTAAAAAGAAGTGCTATCATGACACCTTGGTTCCTTCTCAACCATCCCAGCCAGAGGCCAAGGAAAGGCTCATTAAAAGCTCCAGGAAAGGCTGAGGGGTGGGTGGGAGGAGATTCCCAGGGCCAGCCTGGGCTTTTGAAGTGGATTCTCCTGGCCAGTCACTTGCTGAAATCTTCTAAGAGTCTCGGGTTTATGGTTCCAGGTTTGATTTCTCCACCATCAAACTTTATGGCTTAAAAAAAAATTCTCAGTTCTGGAAAGGGAACTCATTCCCATATTCACTGGGAATGGGGGTGGGGGAAGGAGAGAGAGGTGCCTGCCCCTTGAGGAGAGCCTGGACACGCCCAAGAAGGAGCTTCCCCCTCCCATGGATGGGACCACAAGGAGGAGTCCAAAGTGGCCTGAATCAGCCCACTATTGGACAGGAGCCCTGGATACAAATCTGTGATCTGCGGTCACTTGAAGGCAAGATTTGAGGAAAGGCTACATCCTGGACTTCATTTTCCCCATCTGTGCAATGGAGCTCATGAGGAATCACTGGGAAGACCTAAAGAACATTCTGAAAAATGTTCTGTGCCTGTGGCATTAGAGTACAAGGGCTGTGTAGGAGGAAGGGGCATATTTTCTCTCCTGAAGGCAGGTTTCTGAGGGCAAAGGGAAGGCAGCAGGCTGACCCCACCAGTTGGCCCCTCTCAAGGCTGGTGGACAGGCAACCCCTGCTGCGCTAAGTAACGAGCACAATTCCAAGGCCACTTCTGCTCGCTAGTGAGAAATCAAAGCACGGTATTAGCCACCCATTTCTGGCTGGGCACCAATCGTGCTCAAATCCATCAAAGCCCTGGGCCTGGGTTTTCTTCTGGGGAAGGTGGGGACCAGAGGCTTTGTTAAGCAGCAAGGCAGGCCACCCCCAGCCTCCCCAGCAGAGCCTACTCTGCAGCTCTGGAGAGCTCTAGGCCAACCAGTCTTGTCTTTCTCCTACCTCCCCAGCTCCCCACCCTCAGTAACCCCAGTATTTATTTCTGATACCCTTGCCCTGCTGGTCCAAACACAGCTTCCCAAGACCCAATCCTGCCCATATGCCATTTACAGAGACTTCACCCAACCCTTCAATCACCTCCCCTCAAACACCCCCAAACCAGAAACCAACACCCCAACCCAGCACCTCCCACACCCAACTGCACTCTTTAAAACAAAGTTGGTCACTCAGCAGCCTGCTTCCTCCCCCATCATTACCTTCCAACTTCAAAACACTCCTTTAAATACCAGAGTCTGCCCAAATCATAATTAACGTGGATCAAATGATTGTGTCGTAACTTTACAACACAGGGCTAGCAAAAAAAAAAAAAAAAAAAAAAAGTGGGGTATGTGCTAAAACCAAGCCCTCACTCCTGGGCCATGGGAATCATTAATTCCAGAGTGAGGAATAGCTGACTATAAGTGGGAGAGGCGGGCGTGGGACGTTCGGGGCGGAGGGGAGGAGGGCGGCGGACGTCAACATCCAAGCGGAAGGTAGAGGGGGGAGGGCTGCGTCATCTGTCCACTTTGTGCACCAGTTTTCGGAGTCAATGCAGGATGCGGCCCACGCCCACCCAACCTCGGAAGCCCGGTGCTTGGTTTCTGGGGGGAGAGAGTGAGAGAGACAGAGGCGGGGGGCGGGGGGGGGAGGAAGGGAGGGGGAGAGGGAGAGAGAGACAGAGACAGAGACAGAGACAGAGATGGGTTGGCTCCCGTGTGTCCACCCGCTCCCCAGGAAGACGCAGCCCAGTCAGCTACGCCCGGCCCAGCTACAGACCAGCGAGACGTGTGCACAACCACGGCGGGAGAGGCGGAATAGGGACTTTATTTTAGGAGCCCACCGACTCCCTTAAGGCATCTTGCTGGGTCTGAAGTAGGAGCGTGGAGAGCGCACCTTGTCGGCTTCCCAGACGGGGAGAGTGTCAGTGACTCATTTAAAAGGAAACTCGTCAGGATCACTACGTACTCCTCCCCCCAACACACAACACCAACACCCAGAAAAAAAATTCTTCCAGGCCTGCGGATCCCAAGATCTCGAGGAAAGCTGTACGTACAAGACAGCCCTATTCCCTTCGATAACAAAACCCTGCAAGCTGGCCTCATCTGGCTGGCGGAGCGGACCCGCGCTTCCCGTGCTCCCCAGGTTTCTCGCTCCCTCCTTCTCATCTGCGGATTCGGGTCTGTGCCACGCTAGGAGTCTGGGCGAGCCGGGACCTGGACTAGGAAGTTGCCGGCGAACAGCAAGCGAGCGCACACCTGGCCTGTGCAGCGACTGTGGTTTTTCGGCGCCGCTGCCAGGCGCGCGCGACACCAGGAGTCCCCGGAGGCCGGTACTCCGGGAGGCGCAGACCCCGACTTGGATACCGTTCCAGGGAAAAGAATCTATCTCTCCCTTCCAGGCGGGAGCTGGAGGGCCTGAGCAACACCCCCGCCCCGCCCCGCCCCGCGAGATGGCTGCGCCATCGCCCACTTTGCTGGGGCAGAGAAATCTACCTTTTAACTTGGGCGCCCTTACCGCGTTCCCTGCGCGCACTGACGGAGCGATGGACCACCTCAACTTCAGGGCAGAGTGAGGCGCCAGGGTCCCCTCGCTCCCCTCCCCCATGCCCGATCGCTCCCTACCTGCTTGGCTCAGCCTCAGGTCCCAGCAGAGCAGGAGTGTCAGCAGTAGCGCGCCCCGCGCTCCGCTCCGGGCCCACATGCTCCCGCGTCCCGGCTCGGGCGCCTCTCCCCCGGGGCTCTCTCCCTGGCCCCAGCCTCGCCGCCGCCGTCTCCGCCGCCGCCGCCTCCTCCTCGCCGTCCTCCCCGGCGCCCGGCCGCGCCAGCCCGTGCCCTCCGTGGGGGCAGAGGCAGCCACGCTTCGCAGAGGGCTGCCCGGCGCTCGGAGCGCGATGGGTACCCGGCGCCCGCTCTCCGGCCAGGCTCCGGCGCGCCCCTCTCTGCGCTCCTCAGGCTCCGGGGCTCGAGCGCTCCCTTGGCTCCCGCGTCCTGGCTTCGAAGTTGCACGACTGAAGGTGAGAGCGCTCAGCGGCTCCCGCAGCGGCCAACACCGCGCCGTCCGAGGCCCCGTGCGCGCCTCCCTGCGCCCCGCCGCTGCCCGCGGCTCCGGCGCCCTCGCCGGCCCTCGCCGCCTGCCACAAGGCCGAGCGCCGCCGCTTGCTCGCCCAAGTGAGTCCGCGAGCTGAGGGGAACAGCGCGCGGCCGGGGCGGGGCCTGGGAGGGCAAGGGCGGAGCCGGCGGAGGGCCTTTCTAGGGGGTAATGACGGCCCCTTGGGCGCGGCCTCGGCGGAGCTGGGGGCCCTTCAGGGGGGTCCTCGCGAAACGCTGGGCCCGGAGCGCTGGAAATCCCGGCCGCTAGATCGTAGCTGAAAGCGGAGTCTGCCCGATTTTTGTTTCCAGAAACTAAAGAAATGTATCTTGGCGCTTTCCTCTGACTTGGTTGGCTGTGTCAGCTTTCTCCTCTGATTAAACTCAGGACTCTGTCGTTTTTGGCTCCCTGGTCTGTACTACGTAGAATCTATGCCTTCTACAGGGGGCGCGGTGGGGGGGGGGGTCTTTCCCAAAAAAGCTCCTTAAATGAGGAAATCTCAAACACTCAAGTCCGTGTTAAGCAGGGGCTTACAGCTATGTGGACTTGGGTATGGATTTGGATCATCCTGTTTGGCCCTACTTGTGGGTATGACCTTGGGCATAACTGTTTGACTAGACCCCTCTGAACCTCCTGTAGCACCCAGGGCCTAGGATGTTACTCCCCCCACCCCCACCCCCACCCCCAGCCCCCCGCAAGTGACAATGGGGCATAGGGAAGCCATTTTTGGCTCGGGTGGGTGTAAATTTGGGCTCTGCCCCTTACCTGCTGTGTGACCCTGAACAAGTTACTTAACCATTCTGATGCTTCCTTCATCATCTCCAAAATGGAGAAAAATGATAATAATTTTATAAGGGAATGTAGAACTGAATTTTTAAATATATATATAGAAACTACAGCACAAATGTCAGTAATCTCTCTTTCCAAGATCTCCCCTCTCAGCCAATCTGATTCCTGGTGGAAAATCCTGACCACCCAAGGGTGAGCCAAAGGGCATGTGGAGTCAGGTGGAGTTTGGGCGGTGGGCGATATCTTCCACTGACATTAGAAGGGGTGGATCAGCTAACACTGGCAGGGTCCTTGTATGTGCCAGGCATGGGGTTAAGCACTTTTAAACACTTTATATGCATCACTTCAGTTAATCCTCACAACTCTCTGAGGTGAGTACCATTTGTATCCCCCTTTTATGGATGAAGAAACTGAGGCACAGAGATGTAAAGTCATTTGCCCAAGATCACACAGCTTTGAGTGAATGAGTGGGTGACTGAAAAGGGCAGGAGAGATAGGATTGGAAAGGAACACTCTGAGCTGGGGATCCTCGATGCTTACACCTCTTCTGGGGCTGGCAGGTGAGAAATGACTGGCAGCCAGCAGGAATGCCTCCTCCCCGAACCCTGATCTGTTCACTACTTGGGATTTTTCCAGAATTGGGATCTGGAATCATTCCTCAAATACAGAGGCAGTGGCTGCTTCAGAAAGGGGTAAAGGAAGGCAGAGAGAGGTCCAGCCAGGCCCAGGAGTCAGTAGGGGGGTAGGCTGGAATAGGGTCAGTGTCCGCAGGGGCGCTTCCTAGACTGGAGGAGAAAGGACTTGGGGGCCAGAACTGCAGGTTGGAAGGGTTACTGGAGGGGGCAGAGAAGCAACAAGGGCCTGCCCCAGCTGTTTCCCCAGAGAAGAGAGAAAGGCAGGACTGCCCAGGACCCCCCTCCACACACACTCCCCACACAGGTTGGGGTCTGGAACATGTGGGAGAGTGTGTATGTGGTCAATCCACCTCCTTAGCCCTCCCTGGCCAGGCACCCAGGACCAGGAGCGTGGATATGGGTGAGCGGGACTCCCTGGGAAGAACTTAGGCCGATTGAGAAAGGTCCCCGTGGGCAAGGATAGGTGGGTTATTTTTAGCTTGGCCCAGGCAAGGGCAGTGGGTGAAGGAGTCAACAGCGCATCACACCCAGCCAGCCCCACCCAGCCACAGAAGTACAAGCACACATACACACACCCAGCCCTAGACAGTTACAGGCACACCTACAAAGGTACACACAAGCAAACATACAACAAACATATACAGGTGCAAAATGACCCTCCCAGAAACATTACAAAGGCACCCAACTGCAGAGACACCCACATACTTAAGACACAGGATTTTAAAAAGCACACACATACACCTCCTCACAGACACAAACACACACATAGGCACGCACACCCAAAAGCACAAATATACTCTTGGGCAGATGACGCTAAAGACAAATAGATACTTAGATGCTTAACTTTCACCAGGCAACACATATAGGGACACGTCCGAGGCCCAGCATCTGACTGTCAACACCTGGCACAGGCACAAGGTCAAGGGCTTTATGCTGGATAACTCAGCAGGGACCTCAGTAGAACCTCGGCAGGCAGGGACCACAGGGCAGGCACGCTCACTCTCTCTCTCTCATTCTCTCTCTTAACCAGAAGGACAGTGGGTTATTGGAGATTTTTCAAAAAAGTTCCAGTGCTCAGAACTTTGCTGTTCAGACAGTAATTGCACCAGGCAGGCCCTTCTAGTCCTAATGTCAGGTTTCTTGACTTTAATTCCTAACTAGAGAGAACGGGGACCGGGGCAGGGGGTGCAGGCAAAAGGAGAGTGGTCATTTCCCTGTCTTCTGCTGGCCCCCGTCCCATTTCCCCCAAGCTGCAGCCTAGAAATATGCCCATGGGAGGTCCTAGACCCTGCTTTCCCTCCAGGGCTCCCATACCGGGGTAGGGGACTTACCACATTGGGATCCTTCCATAACTCCCCTGCACCCACTCCCCTGCTGTTCCAGTGTTCCAGTGTCCAGAACGCCCCTTCCCCAGTCACCTGCAGCTAAGCAACCACTGCGGGTGTGGTTGCTTCCCAGCCTGGGCATCTCCAAGTGCTGGCCCTCAGCTGGGGCCAGGGAAAGGACTTCAGAGGGAGTCAGACTGCCCTGAGCCCACACCTTTCCCCAGTATGGGTGAAGAATGGGCAAGGCCCTGGCCCTGGGATGACACGCTGGAGTAGCTGGAGTAAGAGTTACCAGGGTGTTCCCAAACCCAGTGCCATCAGACTCACAGCAAAGAGGTCCTGCTGTGAGTTAAGAAGGAGGATGAGGGACTTCCCTGGTGGTCCGATGCAGGGGGTGTGGGTTCCATCCCTGGTCAGGGAACTAAGATCTCACATGCTGCATTGCACAGCCAAAAAATAAATTAATTTAAAATGAATGAATGAATGAATGAGGATGAGGCAGTGAGCTGCTTGGAGGCCGGGCCTCCCCCTTCTTGCTCACCATGATATATCCAGCACCTCAGACTGTCCCGCACATAGTTAGCATACATAAATATTGGTTGAGTGGATGCATCAGTGAGGCTGGGGAAAGAGGGGTTACTGGTTAAAGGGCCTACAGCCTTGCCAAAAGGGGCCCTGGAAGGAGCCTCCCACCTCCCCTCCATTTCCTAGGGGGTTTATGGGGCCTGAGGCTGGAAGTGGGGCAGCCTTTGTGCAATATAGCAGCTTTGAAATCAGTCTCAGAGCTAGTTCTGACACTTAGTGGGGGCTGTAGTGCTTCCATGGGCTACCCTCATTTATCCCAAATCACAGGTGAGCGTCGGAGACAGAGTTCTGGAATCTGGAGCTGAGCTGATGGAAAACCAGACGTGGGGCTGCTCTTACCTGCTAAGAGAACTTGGGCTGGCTGCTGAGCCTTTCCAAGCATCACTTCCATCAGTTATAAAATGGGAACAATAACTAGCTCGTGAGATTAAAAAGAATATACAGAATGCCCCTAATCTGGCAGAATACAAGCCACTTATTGTATAATAAGGAGCAGCTGTCAGGGTGCCCTGCAGGCGTGGCTGGCGCCTTTGGCTGGCGCTTCCCGCTGCGGCCGGTACTGGTATGCTCGAAGGTGCCACTAGGCGGCGCGCTGCAGCGCACACCTCCTCCGCGGCCGCTTCAGCCTGCGTCCCAAAGCAGTGGGTCTGGAAGGGAGATTCGCTCCGGCTTCCACCTTGGGGCCGCCCAGGAGTGGGTCTCCACTTCAGGTTGACAGGGGAGGGGGCTCTCAGACCACTCGGTTTGCAAGGTCTTGGGTGGGAAGGTTTGGGGATGAGTTCATAATCCCTCCCCTGACCCATCAAGGCCAGGATGGACCCCAAACGCCTGGACCTTGCTGACAACAACCTTATGAGACGGCTACTGTTACTACCCCATTTACCAGATGAGGGAACTGAGGCAGAGAGAGGTAGCTTGCCCAAGGTCGCATACAGCTAGTAAAGGGTACCCTGGAGATTCAAATCCAGGCAGAACGGATCTCAAGCTTGTACTCTTTTTTTTTTTTTTTAAATCGAGGTAACATAAAATTTACAATTTTAACTATTTTAAAGTGTACAATGTAGTGTTTTTTAGTATCTTCACATGGTTGTGCAACCATCACTACTATAAATTCAATAACATT
This sequence comes from Balaenoptera acutorostrata, assembly GCF_949987535.1. Classification (NCBI taxonomy): domain Eukaryota; kingdom Metazoa; phylum Chordata; class Mammalia; order Artiodactyla; family Balaenopteridae; genus Balaenoptera; species Balaenoptera acutorostrata. The sequence goes on along the minus strand of NW_026645818.1, from coordinate 32,624 downwards.
TCATCACCCCAAAAAGAAACCACATACCATTAAGCAGTCACTCCCCATTCTCCCCTCCCCTCCCCCTCCCCCTGGCAACCAGGAATCTACTTTCTGTCTCTATGGATTTGCCTATTCTGGGAATTTCATATAAATGGAATCACACACTATGTGGCCTGAGTCATCAAGATTGGGCTCTTAACCTCTCTACTAAATAATGTGACAACCCTCCACCTCCTCCCCCACTCCATACACATCTTTTCTCTTACCTCCAGGGGAGGACCTTCTCCCTGGAATTCAAGCAGTGTAAGCAGTCATTCACAAAAGCTCTGGGGTCAGGCAGATCCGGGTTCAAATCCTGGCTCTGTCTTGGACAATTTACTCTGCTGTTGTCTTCTCAAAATTCTTTGCTGTTGTTAATTTTTTTTTAAAAATTTAATTTTAGAGCTGTCTTAGATTTATGAAAAAATTACATAGTACAGAAAGTTCCCATATGCCCCTCACCCCTGTTTCCCTTATTATTAATAACTTACATTAGTATGGTGGATTTGCTACAATTAATGGACCAATATTGAAATATTATTATGAACTAAAATTCATTTAGATTTCCTTAGTTTTTACCTAACATCCTTTTTCTGTTCCAGGATCCCACATTACACATAGTAGTCAGGACACTAAGGGCTTCTCTTGGCTGTGACAGTTTCTTAGACTCTTTTTTTTTGATGATCTTGACAGTTTTGAGTATTATTCATCAGGTATTTTGTAGAATACCCCTCAGTTGGGATTTGTATATCTTAAAGTTCTTAATAATTTCTGAACAAGGAGCCCTGTTCAAAATAATTTTGCACCGGATCCCATAAATTATGCAGTAGGTTCTGCTTGTGGGTTATGGGGCACAGAAAAGGCAGGTGAAGCCAGAGCTGGAACAGGCCACAGACTGTGGCCACCAGGGCTTGGTCCTGCCTGCATTGGTGGAGGGAGCTTACTTAGTGCTCTAAAGGGGAAGCGCTGGGGGCTAGACAGAGGAGTGAGAAGGAAACTGTAAACATGAAAGAAGACTGCATTCCAGGCAGAGGGAACATTTGTGAGGAAGGCCTAGGGTCAGGAATGTGGATGGTGTGATTGGGGGTAGCCGGGTCCAGGTCCTGACGTGGTGAGTCAGAGGTGCCTATGGACTTCCCAGCACACAGCTGTGACCGCAGCACCGACCAGTGATTACAGGAGTGGTCGCCGTCTTGAAAAATAACAAAGCCAGCTAACGTATACTAAAGCAATTACAGCAAGCCAGATACTGTGCCAAGGGCTCTGCATGAATTAGCTCCTTCAATCTGTGGTAACCAGTGAGATTGATGCTATGATTATCCCCATCTTAATGGGAAAACTGTGACTGAGGTTTCCCCACTTAGTGAGACAGAGCCCAGATTCAAACCCAGGCAGCCTGGTTCCAGAGCCTACACATCCAACAAATCCCCTGGGTGTAGTTTTTTTTTTTTTTATCATAACAATGTGATTTCCCTTTGTTCATTTCCATTTTTCTTGGAGGTAGGCATTAATCATGGGCCCATTAAAATGGAAACTGGGGCTCGGAGAGGGAAAGGGACATGCCTAAGGTCAGCTGGTAAGTACTGACTCTGAGCTTTAAACCCACATTCTTATGACCAGTGCACACTACCAGCCTCTTCCAGATCCTCTCTGGAATTCAGTGGGAAATTATTGATGTAGAGGGAAGAGGAAGAGGAGAGGGTATAATCTAATAGGGAGACTATAAAATAGCAAGATGGACCTTTTAAACTTTCTCATACTCTGTTGTTATAAACGTTCCAATTTAAATGTATTCTGGTAAACATCAAGTTACTTTGTCTAATAAAAACATCAAGGCACTTCACATTTGTTTTAAAACTATAGAATACAGCCCTTGGCATATAGAAATGCCTTTTGCCATTTCAAATATGTCTAATTTCACATACAGATGGCCAATAGGCACATGAAAAGATGCTTAACATCGCTAATTATCAGAGAAATGCAAATCAAAACTACAATGAGGTATCACCTCACACTAGTCAGAATGGCCATCATCAAAAAGTCTACAAATAACAAATGCTGGAGAGGGTGTGGAGAAAAGGGAACCCTCCTACACTGTTGGTAGCCATGTAAACTGGTGCAGCCACTATGGAAAACAGTATGGAGGTTCCTTTAAAAAACTAAAAATAGAGTTGCCATATGATCCAGCAATCCCACTCCTGGGCATATATCCAGACAAAACTATAATTCAAAAAGATACATGCACCCTTATGTTCATAGCAGCACTATTTACAATAGCCAAGACAAGGAAACAACCTAAATATCCAACAACAGATGAATGGATAAAGAAGATGTGGAATATATATATACAATGGATATTATGCAGCTATAAAAAAGAATGAAATAATGCCATTTGCAGGAACATGGATGGACCTAGAGATTATTATATTAAGTGATGTAAGTTAGAAAGAGAAAGATAAATGCCATATGATATCACTTATATGTGGAATCTAAAATACGACACTAATGAACCTATCTACAAAACAGAAACAGACTCATAGACATAGAGAACAGACTTGTGGTTGCCAAGGGGGAGGGGGTTAGGGGAGGGGAGGATTGGGAGTTTGGATTAGCAGATGCAAACTATTATATATAGGATGGATAAACAAGACCCTACTATATATAGCATAGGGAACAATATTCAATATCCTGTGATAAACCATAATGGAAAAGAACATGAAAAAGAATGTATATATGTATAACTGAATCACTTTGCTGTACAGAAGAAATTAACACAACATTGTAAATCAACTATACTTCAATAAAAATTTAAAAAATAAAAAACCCCAAATATGTCTAATTTCAGAATTGCTCATGTGACATTTCCAGTATTGTTCATATAATAAGGGCGGTTAATCAAATTAAACACAATATTTAAACTATCCAGAGACTACAAGATAATGTAAATAATTCACTCACTGAGATAAATACTTAAATCAACTTTATTTACAAAACACTATCTTGATAATTATAATTCTGTAAAGCTTTCTTTTGGGCAAAAGTATGACCACTTTAGTTACAGCAGTTCCTTAAACTAAGACTGAGGGAGAATTCAAAATTAATTTGGAAGAGAGGCAAAATTCCCGCGTTTCTTTTGTGGTTGTGGACTTTTAGGAGCAGCTTCTTTTGAAGCCTGAGTCAACACTGAGGATAACTCACTGTTTTCAGGATACACACCAAAGAAACCCTACAGTGAAAAGGATTCTTGAGGTTGAGCATACAAGCTTTCCACAGAACCAGGAGGAAGAAGAGGTCCTTGAGCTGTGAACTCTGTCCCCTGGGATGCATCAGCAAGAAAGATCTTAATTGAATTGAGGAAGAAGCAAAGGAAAGAAACCCCATAGGAAAGGAGAGGGTGTGTATAAGGGGAGGGGTAGTGAAAACCTTTCCTTACAGGGAGCATTCCTTGTCAGGTCCTCTGATGCTCTGCTCTTTCTTGCAATATCAGCCACCAACTCATCTGGTTCTCTTTGTTCTGCATTTTTGCTATAAAATCGACCCTACTCTGAACTACGAAGATGGACCTATTTAGCTTTCATTGTTTGCTTCTAGAGCTGCTGTTCCTGATGACTCTATCATTTTTTTTTAATTGGGGTATAGTTGCTCTACAATGTTGTGTTAGTTTCTGCTGTACAGTGAGGTGAATCAGCTATGTGTATACATAGATCCCCTTTTTTGGATTTCCTTCCTATTTTAGTCACCACAGAGCACTGAGTAGAGTTCTCTGTGCTATACAGCAGGTTCTCATTAGTTATCTACTTTATACATATTAGTGTATATGTGTGATGATTCTATCATTGCTGGCATCTTTTAAGCAAGACTTGAGGCTGTCAGTGTGAATGCCTACATAGATATATTCTGTCTTAACATGGCTAAGCTTTTTGAGAGTTTTACTTTTTCTTTCAAGTAGTTTGGTTAAGTTGTATGGTGATTTTTTTAAATAAATGTATTTATTTTATTTATTTTTGTCTGCATTGGGTCTTCGTTGCTGTGCATAGGCTTTTTCTAGGTGCGACGAGTGGGGGCTACTCTTCATTGCGATGCACGGGCTCTAGGCATGCGGGCTTCAGTAGCTGTGGCATGCAGGCTCAGTAGTTGTGGCTCGCGGGCTCTAGAGTGCAGGCTCAGTAGTTGTGGCGCACGGGCTTAGCTGCTCTGCGGCATGTGGGATCTTCCCGGACCAGGGCTCGAACTCGTGTCCCCTGCATTGGCAGGCGGATTCTTAACCACTGCGCCACCAGGGAAGCCCAGGTGAGAGATTTTTAAACAAGTGAAAACTTCAGTTCCAAATTAAGAGAGCTATTAAAAATTCCAGTGGCTGCTACCCAAAACATCATCACCCAAAGATGTGCAGTAATCAGGACTTAAGACTGCTGTCACCTGGTTGGCGTCATCTGCTGGAACCAGGAAAGCCCAATGGTGAAGAAGGTCAAGTCTGAGGAAAGGAAGTTAAGAACTAACACCCATGTTCCTGCCCAGTGCGTCCTCTTCTCTCTCTCTTTAAAAAAATTTGATTGAGGTGTAATTTACATACAGCAAAGTGCATAGGTCTTAAGCATAAAATTCCATGACATTTGGTAAGGGAAAACACCTAGTAACCATGATCCCAATCAAGATTCGAACAGTTCCATCATCTTAGAAAATTCCCTCCTGTTCCTTCCCAGTCAGTCCACACCCTGCAGGGGCAACCACTGGTCTGATTTCTAGCACTAGAGACTAGTTTTTCTTATTCTTGAATGCCTCATACATGGAATCAAATAACATGTAGTCTTCTGTGTCTGGCTTCTTTCTCACAGCATAATGGCTGAGGTTCATACCAGGGTGCTGTGTTGTTGTGGTAAAATGGAAGTTCATTCCTTGAGATTGTTGGGAGGATTAATTATTTGAACACTGGGTAATTTGTTTATCCCTTCACTTATGTTGGACATTTGGATTGTTTCCCATTTTAGTCTAGTATGAATAAAGCTGCTGAAAATATTTTTGAGCAATTTTTTTTTGTGGACATGTTTTCATTTTTCAGCAGGAAATGTATAGGAGTGAAACGTTGGATCATCAGGTAATTATATGTTTAATTTTATACAAAACTGCCAAAGTTGTCTTCCAAAGTTATTATAACATTTTATATTCCTACCTTCAAAGGATGAGCGTTCCAGTTGTTCCTCACCAACATTTGATATTGTCTTTTTAGTGTTAGCCAGTGGGTGTGAAGTGGTATTTCAATTTAGTTTTAATTGGCACTTCCCTGATGACTAGTGGTGCTAATCACTTTTTCATGTGCTTATTAACTATTTGTATATCTTCTTTCATGAAGGATCTGTTCAAATCTATTGTCCAATTTTTATTGAGATGTTTGTCTTTTTATTATTGATTGTAGGAGTTCCGTAAACATTCTCAATACACATCCTTTGTCAGACATATGTGTTGTGAATACTTTTTCCCTGTCTATAGTTTGCTTTTTCATTTTGTTAAGCGTGTTTCAAAGAGCCAATGTTTTACACTGATCAAGACATTTCTATACTTTTTCTTTTATGGTTACTGCATTTTCTGTCATAAAGATAGTCTGTTTCCTTCCAGAAGTTTTACAGTAATTAGCCTTTTTATTTAGTCTCCAATTTTTTAAAATGTATAATGTGAGGTAGAGGTTGAGGTTCATTTTTTTTCCCATATGATTATCCAGTTTTCTAGCACCATCTTTTTGAAAAGACTTTCCATTTCTCACTGAATTGCTTTGCCCCCTTTATCAAAATCAATGGACTGTGTAAGTGTGGATCTATTTCTGGATCCTCTATTCTGTTTCATTAATCTATTTGTCTATCCCCACCCCAATAGCACGCCATCTTTATTACTATAGGTTTATAGTTAATTTTTAAGCCATCTACGCCTGTTTATCTTTTTCAATATGATTTTGGCTCTTCTAGATCATTAGCATTTCCATTGCTTTTAGAATCATCTTGTTAATTTCCATACAAAAACCATTGGGATTTTGATAAGAGAGCATTGAATATATAGATCAATTTAGGGAGAACTGATGTCTTGATATTTTTTCCAACCCACAAACAGGCATACCTCTCCATTTTCTTAATTTCTTTCAGCACTGTTTTGTAGTTTTCAGTGTAGAGGCTTTGTACATTTTTATTAAATGTCTTTCTATACATTTTATAGGTTTTTGTGCAATTAAAATATTTTTAGCTCACTTTCTAATTGTTTGGATAAAAATGTCATTGACTTTGTATACTGACCTTGTGACTTACTAAATTCACTCATTAGTACTAGTTGTTTTATTTTCAATTCCTTTGGATTCTATACATACACAAACATATTATCTATGAATAAAAAACATTTTACTCATTCCTTTCCAATTGTTATGAAGTGTATTTATTTCTCTTGCCTTATTGTACTGGCTAAAATCTACAGTACAATGTTGAACAGAAGTGGTGAGATGGACATTCTTCCCATTTTCTGGATCTTAGGGGGAAAGCATTCATATTTCACCCTTAAGTATAATGTTAACAGTCAGATTTTCATAGTTATCTGTTATCATATTGAGGAAACTCCCTTCTATTCCTACTTTGCTGAGGTGTTTTTTGTTTGTTTTTTAATATCATGAGTGGGTATTGGATTTCATCAAATGCTTTTTCTGCATCTGTGGAGATGATCATACTTTTTTTCTTCTTTTTCTCTTAATGTGGTGAATTATGTTGATTTATTTTCAAGTGTGAAACTAGCCTTTATTCTTGAAACAATACTTAGTCATGATATCTTTTTTATACATTTCTGGATTTGATTTGCTAATGTTTTGTTAAGGGTGCTTGCAATGATGTTCATGAGGGATATTAGTTTATAACTTTAATTTTCGTAATATTTTTGTGAGGTTTAGATGTAGGGTTCTGAGGATATCACAAAATGAGTAGGGAATGTTATCTTGTTTTCCAGTTTTGAAAAGAGTTTGTGTAAAATTGGTATTATTTCTTTCTTACAATTTGATGGAATTTACAAGTGAAGTCGCTTGGGACTAATGTTTTCTTTGTTGGAAGGTTTTAATTATCAATTCTTTAACACACTTAGGGCTTTTAATATTTTCTATTTTTTCTTGGGCCAGTTTTGGGAAGTTGTACTTTGATGGGATTTATCCATTTTGTCTAAGTTGTCATATTTGTATATGGTTTTAATATTTCTGTGGAACTTATAGTAATAGCCCTTCTTTTGTTTCTGATACTGGTAATTTGAGTTCCAGTAATTTGAGTTCCAGTAATTTGAAATCTTGCTCTTTCTCTCTTTTTATTTAATCCAGCTAAGGGTTTAATCAATTTTATCAATCTTTCAAACAACCAAATTTGTCTTTAATGAATTTTTCTATTATCTCTCCATTTTCTACATTGTTTTCCACTTGTTATTAATTCTTTCCTTCTACTTAGTGTGGAGTTAACTTGCTCTTCTTTTTCTTACTTCTTAATGTAAATGCTTGGATCATTGATGTTAAGTCTTTATTCCTATCTAACATAAGCATTTAAAATTGTATTTTCTTTTTAGTAGCACTTTAGTTGCATTTCATAAATTTTGATATGTTTTGTTTTTAATTTCATTTAGTTTGTTCAAGTAACCTACAAGAAGGCAAAAAAAAAAAAAGGAAACAAAGGAATGAGAAACAGAATAAACAAACAAATAATAAAATGGCAGACTTAAACCATATCAATAATTACTTTAAATAAAAATAATCTAAATACATCAATTAAAAGACAGAGATTAGCATAGTGGATAAAAAATGACTATATGCGGCCTACAAGAAACTAATTTCACATATAGCAATACAGGTAGATTGAAAGTAAAAAGGGGGGTGGAATATGCCATGCAAACACTAATTTTAAGAAAGCAGGAGGGGCTTCCCTGGTGGCGCAGTGGTTGAGAATCTGCCTGCTAATGCAGGGGACACGGGTTCGAGCCCTGGTCTGGGAAGATCCCACATGCCACGGAGCAGCTGGGCCCGTGAGCCACAATTGCTGAGCCTGCGCGTCTGGAGCCTGTGCCCCGCGACGGGAGGGGCCGCGATAGAGAAAGGCCCGCGCACCGCGATGAAGAGCGGTCCCCGCACCGCGATGAAGAGCGGTCCCCGCACCGCGATGAAGAGTGGCCCCCGCTTGCCGCAACTGGAGAAAGCCCTCGCACGAACCAAAGACCCAACACAGCCAAAAATAAATAAATAAATAAATAAATAAATAAATAAGAAAAATCCTTAAAAAAAAAAAAAAGAAAGCAGGAGTGGCTATATTAATACCAGATAAAGTAGACTTCAGAGCAGAGAAAATTACCATGGACAAAGAGGAACATTAAATATTGATAAAAGAGACAAAATGTCAGGAAAACACAGAAATCCTAAATGTGTATGAACCAAACAACAGAACTTCAAAATATATGAAGCAAAAACTGATAAAACTGAAAGGAGAAATAGAAATAGACAAATCTGCAATTATAGTTGGACACTTGAACATCCCTTTTGCAACAACTGGTGGAACTATTAGACAGAAAATCAACAAGGTTATGGAGAAACAGAGCAATGCCATTCAGACAATAGGATCTGATATTCATAAAATGCCCCATCCCAAACAGTAAAATACACATTCTTTCAAGTGTTCATGGAAAAGTCACAAAAATATACCATACCCTAGACTATAAAATTAATCTCAATGAAAAGAACTGAAATCATAAAAAGTCTGTACTCTGACCACAATGGAATCAAACTGGAAATCAATAACGAAACAAAACAAAAAAAACCAGGAAAATCTCCTAACACTTGGAAATTAAATAATTATATAATATGTGGGTCAATCAGGAAGTTTCAAAAGAAATTTTAAAAATGCTTAGAATTGGATGATAATGAAAATACAATATATCAAATTTTCTGAAATGCAGCTTAAACAGCAGTGAGAGGGAAATTTATAACACTGAATTCTTGCACTGGAAAAGAGAAAAGGATCTCAAATCAATTTCATTTAGTTAAAAAAATTGTCTAATTTCCTATGGGATTATTCTTTGACCCCTGAATTATTTATAAATGTGCTGTTTAATTTCCAAATATGTTGTGTTTTCCAGATACCTTTTTGTCATTGATAATTAATTTACTCAAGTGTGGGCACAGAGCAAACTTTTCATGATTTCAATCCTTTAAAATTTATTAGAATTTGTTTTCTGGATGAACATATATGGTCTATCTTGATGAATATGCTGTGTGCATTTGTAAATAATAAATACACATAAATAATGTGCATTCTGTAATTGTTAACTGTAATATTCTACAAATGTCAATTAGGTAGTTTGTTAGTTGAAAACGACTAACAAATTGATAGTTTTGTTCCAATCTATCCTTAGAAAATTTTTAATCCACTTATTCTATCAAATGCTGAAAGACTAGTGTTGGAATATTCTTTACTTCTTTCTTTAATTTTGTGAATATTTGCTTCGTGTGTCTTGAAGCTCCATTATTAAGAACATAAACATTTAGTAGCATTATGTCTTCTTGATGAATTGACCATTTATCATGATGCAATCTCTCTCTTTATTGCTGGTAATAGTTTTTGTTTTGAAGGCTACTGTCTGATATTAATATAGCAACAATTTTTTCTTATACGTTAAGAAAAGTTTGTTTTACATGTTACAGTACAAAATTGATAATTAAAAAGATGGTTACATTTGAGCAATAAGAAAAAAGGCAAACAAATCTATCAAATAAATCAATATGAACTTAGATTCATTGTACATATGGACCATAGCATATACTCTAAAAAATTTAGACAGCTTTATTGAAATATAATTGACATGTAATAAACTTCATTTTTAAAACTGCACATATTTAACATGTAAAAACATTCATTTTGGAGATATATATGTAAAACCTTCACTACAATCAAGGTTGTGACCATATCCATCACTCCTAAAAGTTTTCTCTTGTGACTTTGTAATCTCTTCCACCCTCCCCACCCTGTCCTCTCCATCCCTGCCAAGCAAACACTGATCTACTTTCTGTCACTACACGTTAGTGTGAAGTTTCTACAGTTTTATAAACATGGAATCATACAATATGTACTCTTCTTTTGTCTGTTTTCTTTCATTCTGCACACTTATTTTGAGATTCATCCATGTTGTTGAGTATATCAATAGCTTATTCCTTTTTATTGCTGAGTAGTAATATGTTGTATGGATTTGCCACAATTTATTTATCCAATCATCTGTTGATGGGCACTTGGGTTGTTTCCAGTTTGGGGCTATTACAAATAAAATTGCCATGAACATTTGTGTCCAAGTCTTCATATGGATATATGCTTTCGTTTCTCTTGGGTAAATATCTAGGAATGGAATACCTGGATTATACCATTGGTGTATATTTAAACCTTTAAGATACCGACAAACTGTTAGTTTTCCAAAGTGGTTGCACCATTTTACATTCCCACCAGTAGTGCATGGTGGTTCCAGTTCCTCCACATTCTTGCCAATGATCGGCATGGTCAGTCTTTTGAATTTTAGCCATTCTAATACGTATGTAGTAATATGTCATTGTGGTTTTAATTTGTATTTCCCTAATGACTAATGATGTTGAGCATCTTTACATGTACTTTTTGTATCATCTTCTTTGATGAAGCATCTGTTTAAATCTTTTGTCCATTTTTCAGTTGGTTATTTCTCTTATTATTGAGATTTGATATTCTGGGTATTAAGTCCTTTATCAGATATAAACTTTGAAAATTTTTTCCCCCAGTCTGTGGCTTGACTTTTCAGTCTCTTAATAGTGCCTTTTAAAGATTGGAAGTTTTTCATCTTGATGAAATCCAGTTTATCAATTTGTTCATTTATGGATTGTTTTTGGTGGTGTATCTGAGAAATATCTCTTTTTTTTTTTTTTCAAAGAATTTTCTCTATGTTTTCTTCTAGAAATTTTATAGTTTTAGGTTTTACATTTAGGTCTATGATTCATTTTGAGTTACTTTTTTGTACATGGTACAAGGTAGGGATCCAACTCCATTTTTTTCTTTTTTCTCTTTTTTTGCATATTGACATCCAGTTTTTCTAGCACCATTTGTTGAGTAGACTAACTTGTGTCCCTTGATTTGCCTTTGTACTTTAGTAAAATATCAGTTAACCATCTATGTGTGGGTTTATTTCTGGATTCTTTATTCTGTTCCATTAATCTATTTGTCTGTCTTTATATCAATACCACATTGTTTTGATTGCCCTAGCTTTATAGTAAGTCTTGAAATCAGGTAGTGTTAGCTCTTCAACTTCGTTCTTCTTTTTCAAAGTAGTTTTAACTATTCTAACTCCTTTGCATTTCCATATAAATTTTAGAATCAGCTTGTGAATTTCAACTAAAAACCCTGCTGGGATTTTGATTAGAATTGCATTGAATCTACACACCAATTTTGGGAGAATTTATATCTTAACAATATTAGCCTTTCTTTAATTTCTCTTGGCATTATTTTACAGTTTTCAATATTCAGGTGTTCACATATTTTATCAGATTTATCCCTGAGCATTTTATATTTTTATACTATTTTTTAATACTATTGTGATATTTTTTAAAATTTCAATTTACAATTGTTCATTGCCAATATATAGAAGTACAACCGATTTTTAAATATATTATTGACCTTACATCCTGCAACCTTGCTAAACTCATTAAATCTTCTAGCTTTTTTGCAGATTCCATCAGATTTTTTACATAGACCATCATGTTGTCTGCAAATAAACAGTTTTGTTTATTGCTTGCCGATTTGGTTGCCTTTTATTTCTTCTTGTCTAATTGTACTGGTTAGAACCTGTATAATATTTTTTCCCCCAAGCCTTATTGAGATATAATTGATATATAACATTGTATAAGTTTAAGGTATACAACATATTGATTTGATACCCTTATATATTACAAAATGATTACCACCTCCATTGTGTCACATAATTACCATTTCTTTTTTGTAGTGAGGACATTTAAGAGCTACTTAGCAATTTTCAATTATATAATACTGTATCATTAACTGTAATCACCATGCTGTACATTAGACCCCCAGAACTTATTCATCTTATAATTGGAAGATTGTACCCTTTGACCAACATTTCTCCATTCCCTCCACCCTGCAGCCCCTAGCAACCACCACTCTACTTTGTTTCTGTGAGTTTGGCTTTTTTAATTTCCACATATAAGTGAGGTCATACAATATTTGTCTTTGTCTGACATTTCACTTAGCATAATACCCTTAAGACTCATTCACATTGTCACAAATGGCAGGATTTCCTTTTTTTCTCACGACTGAATAATAGTACATTATATATATGCACAAGCGTTTCCTTTTCTCCACATCATTGCCAGCACTTGTTATCTTGCCTTTTTGGTTATAGCCATTCTAACAGGTGTGGGGTGATAGCTCATTGTGATTTTGATTTGCATTTCCTTGATAATTAGTGACGTTGAACACCTTTTAATGTACCTATTGGCCATTTGTGTGTCTTCTTTAGAAAACTGTCTATTCAGTTCCTCTGCCCATTTTAAAATTGGCGTGTTTGTTTTTTTGCTATTGAGTTGTATGAGTTCTTTTAAAATTTTGGATATTAACGCCTTGTCAGATATATCATTTGCAAATATTTTCTCCCATTTCATAGGTTGCCTTTTCATTTTGTTGATTGTTTCTTTTGCTATGCAGAAGCTTTTTAGTTTGATGTATCTAATGTAGTCTCACTTATTAATTTTTGCTTTTGTTGCTTGTGCTTTTGGTCTCATATCATAAAAATCATTGCCAAGACCAATGTCGAGGAGCTCTTCCCCTGTGTTTCCTTCTAGGAGTTTTACAGTTTGGGTTCTTACATATAAGTCTTAATCCATTTTGAGTTAATTTTTGTGAGTGGTATAAATAGGGGTCCAATTTTATTCTTCTGCACGCAGTTATCTAGTTTTCCCAACACCATTTATTGAAGAGACTGTCCTTTCCCCATTGAGTATCCTTGGCTCCCTTTTCAGATTTAGTTTACCATATATGTGAGGATTTATTTCTGGTCTCTGGGGTTCTGTTCCACTGGTCTATGTGTCTATTTTTATGTCTGTCCTATACTGTTTTGATTACTAGAGGTTTGTAGTATTCTTTGAAATCAGGAAATGTGATGCCTCCAGCTTTGTTCTTTCTCAGGATTGCTTTGGCTATTTGGGGTCTTTTGTGATTTCATACAAATTTTAGATTGTTTTTCCTTATTTCTGTGAAAAAATGTTATTGGAATTTTGATAGGGATTGCATTAAATATATAGATGGGCATTTTAACAATATTAATTCTTCCAAACCATGAACATGGGAAAGCTGTCCATTTGTTTGTGTCTTGTTCAGTTTCTTTCATCAAAGTCTTGGAGTTTCCAGTGTACAGATTTTAACTCCATGGTTAAGTTTATTCCTAAGTATTTTACTGATTTTGGTGCTATGTTGAATGGGATTGTTTTCTTTAGTTCTTTTTCCGATATTTCATTGTTAGTGTACAGAAATGCAACTGTTTTCTGTATGTTGATTTTATAACCTGCAGTTTTACTGAATTCATTGTTTACTTTTAACAGTTTTTTTGGTGTAGTCTTTAGGATTTTCTGTATATAAGATCATATTTATCTGCAAACAAAGACAATTTTATTTCTTCCTTTCTGATTTGGATGCCCTTTCTTTCTTTATCTTTCCTTCTCCCTTTCTTCCTTATTGCTCTGGTTAGGACTTCCACTACTATGTTGAATTAGACTGGTGAGAGTGAGCACACTTGTCTTGTTGCTGATCTCAGCCCTGTGTGAAATTTAGGCACTGTTCCTTCAAATCATGTTGGTTGGTTCCAACCCTGGCCTCAGGTAGTTTCCTCAAATGAATTTGCTGATCAGTACTCTGCTGAATACTCAAGGGGCAATCTTTGCAGATCTCTGGAATTCTTTCTCTGTACCATCTTCTCCTTTCTAGTGCTCTGTCTTGTGAATTCTAGATGAGTCAATCTCCCTGGACTCTCAGCTCTGTGTCCTCAACTTAGGGTATCTTCCAGGCTCTGCCTGAAATCCCCCTCCTTGTACTGTAGCCTAGAAATTTTTTCAATGCAGTAAGCTGGGGAAATCATTGGGTATACCTCATTTGCTTCCCATATTTCAAGAATCACTGTCCTGGGCTTCCCTGGTGGCACAGTGGTTGAGAATCTGCCTGCCAATGCAGGGGACACGGGTTCGTGCCCTGGTCTGGGAAGATCCCACATGCCACGGAGCAACTGGGCCCGTGAGCCACAATTGCTGAGCCTGCACGTCTGGAGCCTGTGCTCTGCAACAGGAGAGGCCGCGATGGTGAGAGGCCCGCGCACTGCGATGAAGAGTGGCCCCCGCTTGCCACAACTGGAAAAAGCCCTCGCACAGGAACTAAGACCCAACACAGCCATAAATAAATAAATAAATAAAAATTAAAAAAAAAAAAAAGAATGACTTAAAAAAAAAAAAGAATCACTGTCCTTCATTATTTTCATGTCCAGTGTCTTGAAAGCCATGTTTCATGTATTTTGTCTTTTTTTATTGTTATTTCACATGGGAGGGTATATGCAACGCCTGTTACTTCATCCTAAGAGCAGAATTTACAATTTTCTCTTAAGAAAGAATTTATGAATTTATAAATTTATAGAATTTACAGACTTAATTTCTTTAATTAAAAAAAGAAAACCAGTATTTTATATTTATTCACAACTTTCTTTTTATAGATGCATTTCTTATACAAATGCCTTTCCTTCTACCATCATTTCCATTAACCTGAAGAGTATCCTCTTATTATTTCTTTAGTGTGCATATAATGACTATAAATTCTTTAAGATTTTATTTATCTGAAAAATGCTTTATTTTATTGTAATTTTTGAGGATTATATTTTTGCTGAATATAGGCTTATAGGTTGACAGGCTTTTTTTTTCCAACCATGGTAAAAATCTTGTTCCATTATCCTCTAGCTTTCATTGTTTCTTTTTAGAAGTCAATATTCTTACTGTTCCTCTGAATATACTGTGTCATTTTTCTCTATCTGCTTTAAGATTTTCTTTTTGCATTAGTTATTTATTGCTATGTAACAAATTACCCTAAAACTTAGTGTTTTACAACATTGAACATTAATTATTTCATAATTTCTGTGGGCCAGGAATTTGGGAGCAACTTCATGTTTTTTTGCTTCAGATCTTTCATGAGATTGCAGTCAAGGCTATAGCTACAGTCATCTAAAGGTTTGACTGACATCATAGGATATACTTCCAGGATGCTTCACTCACATGGCACTATCAAGAGCCAGTTCCTTGCTGCTTGTTGGCAGGAGGCCCCAGTTCCTAAACACGTGGACCTCTCCATGGGTCATGCTCTGGTCCTCAGAGCATGGCATCTGACTTCCCCCGGGGTGAGTGATTCAAGAGTAAGCACCACCTCTTATGACCTAGTCTTGACAGACACACTGTCCTTTCTGCCATATTCTTTATTAGAAGGGAGGCACTAAGTCCAGCTTACACTCAAGGGGTGAGAAATTAGGTATAACCTCTTGAAGGGAAGGGTATCAAAGAATTTGTAGACATGTTATAAAACTACCGTACTTTTCATTTTTAACTTTCATCAATTTGACTATGATATATCTAGGTTGTGTGAGTTTTTTTGCTTGGTTGGTTTTTTGTTTTGTTTGCTTATTCTGCTTAGGATTCATTGAGCATCTTAGACCTGTGAGTTAATATTTCTCATCATTTAATCATTAGTTTTTCAAAAAAATTTTTTTGGCCCATTATCTATCCTTTCCTTCTGGGACTCCAAATACATGTCAGACAGCTTAATATTATCCCACAGGTCACTGATGCTCCATTCATTATTTTTATATCAATTTTATTTCTCTGCTCTTGTTTGGAAAATTGTCTTGACCTAGCTTCAAGTTTCATTTACCCCTTCTTTTGCAATGTTTAAGTCCATAAGTGAATTCTTTATTTCATATAATCTTTTTTCTTTTCTATTATTTGTTTAGTTTGTTTTAGAGTTACTATTTCTTTCCTGAAATATTCCATCTATTCACCCGTGATGCACATCTTTTCCTGTATATAGCCTCTAATATTTTTTTTAATGGGGTATAGTTGTTTTACAATGTTGTGTTAGTTTCTACTGTACAGCAAAGTGAAGTAGAGTTCCCTGTGCTATACAGCAGGTTCTTATTAGTTATCTATTTTATACATATTAGTGTATACATGTCAATCCCAATTTCCCAATTCATCACACCACCACCACCCACGCCCTGCTTTCCCCCCTTGGTGTCCATACGTTTGTTCTCTACATCTGTGTCTCTATTTCTGCCTTGCAAACTGGTTCATCTATAACAGTTCTTTTTAACATCCCATTCTGCTTATGCTAATACCTAGGTCATCTATGGATCTGCTTCTAGTGACTGTTTTTTCCTTGGTTATGGGTCATATTTGCAGTGATATGTTATAAATGTTTAACAACCAGCTCTCTGAAGAAGGAGGAAGAGGAGGAAGAAGAGGAGGAGGGGAAAGGGAAAGAAAAAGCAGCAGCAGCAGTGGCCCTGATTTGTACTGTTTGCCAATTTCCATTGTGTGAATACTCCCACTCAAGCTGAGTTCAAGTTACCAACATACCAATAACATAACTGAACACAGAGTTATAAAAAGATGTGCACATTTGGTTCTCATGAGGAGAGCTACTCCAGCATACCGCTGCATATTTTCTTACTTCCTCATATGTATAAAATTTTTTTAATGAATACTATCTAGAAAAAATATGAGGACTGAGATGTAATTTTGCTTTCTTTGCTTATGTCTTTCACAGGGAGTATAAACACTTTCCTCTGTCTGTGGTGAGGAGCAGATCAATAAGATTCTTCCTGGGTTGAGTTGATTGGTGTTGGGCTTCAGCTTTAATTAGATCAGGTCACCTATGATTAGCTCTATCCGCAACCTCAAGTGCAGTGAGCAGCTTTTCAGTCTTGTTACTGAGCTGGGAAAGGGTTTGGCTGCAGTTTCAGATGGTCTTTTGGTTTACCTTTGGATTTGATTCTGGCAGGACCTTGGAATTCAACGGCTAGAGGAAGGCATAGCACCATGTGATTCTCTCTCTTAGAGGCAACGTAGCTTCCTGGTGAAACCCAAAGGCAGTGGAGACAGACTGCTTGGACTGGGATCTGAGCTCCTGTCCTTGACAGTTGTGTGCGTTTGAGAACGACCCCTCGCTTTTCTCAACCTCAGTTTCCTACCTGGGAAATGGGCATGATTCCTTCCTGGGAAAGAGCCCTCATGGGGTTACTGGGAGGAGGAAATGAGATGAGCTATGTGGTATTAGTACAGTGCCTGACACCCAGTCCCTCCTTTTCAGCGTTAGTTATTACAGTCTGAGGTCAGAGTAGTCACCTCTCCTGGAGGGGCTACTTTAGCTCTGTCTCTTACCAGTGGCAACAACAAACAGGGCCTGGCAGGGGTTTTAGTCCCCTCATGATGCTATCTGTCCTTCCTCAAGCCATTACCCAAAATAATATTGCTTGATATGGGTGGGCCCTAATCCAGTATGACTGGTGTCCTTACGAGAAAGGGACATTTGGACAGAGACATGCACAGAAGATGATATGAAGACACACAGGGAGAAGCCCACGTGAAGACAGAGGACTGGAGTGGTGCAGCTGCAAGCCAAGAAACTCCAAGGACTGCCGACCAAGAAGCTCAGAAGCGGCGAGGAGGGATTCTACCCAGTCTCAGAGGAGCACGGCCCTGCTGACACCTCATTTCAGACCTCTAGCCTCCAGAACTGTGAGATAATAAATGTCTATTGTTTTAAGCCATCCTGTTTGCGGCACTTTGTTGTTGCAGCCCTAGGAAACTAGACAAGCCCCTTTAGAAAGTGTTACTTTATTGACCCTAATATACAGCCAAGTGTGTCCCCTATGCCCCTCTCTGTGCTCCCTCAGTATCTGAGTTTCTTCCCCGAATCCCTCCTAGTTGGGGCTGTGGAGATGCCACTGCCCCTGCAGAGAA
This sequence comes from Balaenoptera acutorostrata, assembly GCF_949987535.1. Lineage (NCBI taxonomy): Eukaryota > Metazoa > Chordata > Mammalia > Artiodactyla > Balaenopteridae > Balaenoptera > Balaenoptera acutorostrata. The sequence continues at coordinate 14,545 of NW_026645818.1, read as the reverse complement.
GGAGCTACTGGTTCCCCCAACCCTCCTCCTTTTGCCCCTGCTCTCCCAGTTCCATCCTGCTCTCACCTTACAGAAACCACCTCTGCCCTCACACTCTCCAAAGCGGGGACCTGCACCCACAGGGAGGCAAACAAGTCTTGAGTCCCTTCTGTGCTCCTGGTCTCTGCAACATGAGGTCCCTTGGGATTCTTGCAGGCCTGCCCCCCACAAGAAAGATGCTGCCAGCCCAGTGCTTTATGAAGACACTGAAGCTCACAGTCACTGGGAAAAAGCCGGCTCAAGAGGGGAATGTCGGGAATCAGGCTCAGCGGTCACTCCAAAGCCTTCCTCTTTGCACTGCCTGGGGTCCAGTCTTGGCTTGTCTGCTTGCTTCCTGTGTGACCTGGTGCAGGTCTCCCTGATGATGATGGCAATAATGATGACTGCTTACTAAGCACCTACTATGCTCTGGGCTCTTTGCACAAGTCATCTCATCCACACTCATAGGTCCTTACGAGGCAGGATGGGGGCCACACTACCAGATGTGGGAGGTGAGGCTCAGAGAGGCTGATGAACTCCACAGTAATGTCAAGGCTGGGGTTTAAGATGAGACCAGTCAGCCTAGATTGGCTTCACTACACCACACTGCTGCCACTTCCCACTCTGGGTCCCAGTTTCCCCAGTTGGACAAGATGGTTATTAGGCCCTTTTCCAGCTTCCTGGGCAAATGGCTCCATTCTTGTCTCCTTAAAAATCCCTTCTCCATCCAGCAGCCCAGTGATCCTTTAAAGCACAAACCAGATCATACCACTTGCACAATCTGCTGGGGACTTCTTTGTTTATTGTGTGTCTTCCTCTGAGGGCAGGGCCTGGTCTGTCCTCTCACGGCTGAATCCCTGGCACAGAGAACATTGCCTGGGGCACACTGGGCGCTCAGAGAGTGGCTGCTGATGGAGTTAAATCAGCACAGCATGGTGGCTGGGTTGGGAGGCAAGAATGGGGCAGCGTGGGAGATGAGTCTGCAGGGAAGCTTGCCTGCGCTGGGTTGGTCCTGAGGCTGGTTAAAATCTCGAGATTGTCTGCCCGAGTATCTGCTAGTGAAAATGATGGCGTTTGTGAAGCTGATCTTTGGTTCTTGGGCTGACCTCCTTGACTGTCATCCCAAGCCCAACTCTGCCAGATGTCAGCTCATTTTCCCCAAGGTCTTATCTGATGAGCTGCTTTGGTCCCTCACATACAGCTCCCTGTACTTTCACAACATCTGAGTGGAACATAAAGTACTGGGGACACAAAGGGATGCAGTGCTAGTGGTGGAATTTTAGACACTGTGAAAGGCTAGAGGTGACATATTTTGGGGCCATGTCTTTGCAGGATCTCAAAACCTTCCTGGTGAGCCATGACTCACCGCAGAGGGGGACTGCCACCTGAAGAGACGTGGCTGCTTCCAGGTTGCCTGTTTCAGGATGGGTGAGGCACTGCCTCACCTATGCTCGTAACCCTCCCCCTTCTCCCCACGTAGGGTTGTGGCCATCTTTTCAGACTCACCCATCCCACCCTTCTCTCTCAACTAAAATGGACCTGAAGCCCAGAGAGGGTAGTAACTTGCCTGAAGTCACACGGCAAGACAATCGCCTGTGCTATATTGCCCAATTCTTCTGACTCCCAGTCTTTTCTCCACCTTGGTGATTTTCAATCTGTGTTCCAGGGAGTCCCAGAGTTCTGCATAGGTATCTAAGAGGCTGCCACAGAGTGGGATTGGGAGGGAGGGGAGGCTGAGTAGGAGTAGTCTACAACCCCACCCCCCCCTCCTTCAGTGTGGCTGGTTTACACATTGGGGTCTGTTTAAAGAAAAGGTTTAACTACTAAAAGAAAACAGTTTGGAAACCAGGGGCATGAGTGGGTAGAGATTTTGTAAAGATGGAGGAGGCAGTGGATGACCCCTTTGTGAGATTGTACAGCCATCATCTGCATCATCCCTGGGATGGTTTGGTCCAGGGAGGGAATATTCAGTAGGTGATAGTCCCCCGGGAAGAACATGGTCTATGGGGAAGAGCATGCTCAGCACCTGGCATAGAAGAAGATGAGGAGGGTGATTATAATAATGATACTACATTTTAGTGGGCTCTTGGCATTGTGCCAGCCATTTTTCATAAGAGATATTAGATTGATGTTTGTTGACTGACTAAATGAACAAAATGGGCCTATTCCTGTATAGAGAGGCAGGTGTCCTAAATGTTCAGAGAGAGAGGAGTCTTTAAAGAGAAATGGGAAGCACGATGTTTGCAGTCTGCATTTAACAACCTGACTTGCAAAGCCAGCTCTCCATAAGGGCAGCCACTTCTTTTCGGGTATTGTGTCTGCGACTAGATCTCCTATCTCTGCATGCCTGCACACACAGGACTCATCCTAGCTTTCTTTCCCTCCAGAAAGGTTTGGTCGATGTCACGAGTGGGACATCAGAGGGAATTTCAGGAGAGTCTTCCCACTTGGGCAAACAAGCTCAGAGAAGCAAAGTGACCCTCCCCAGGCAGCACAGCAATTCCAGTCTAGCACAGCAGCCCCTAGAAACTGCCTTGGCCAGAATCTTGGCCTCAAATTCTCTCCCTATGACGAATACCTGGTCAAAGGTGATTCCAAGGACTGGGTGAAACCTGCCCTATGAAAAAGTTCCAGAGAAACTAAGGAGAGAGAGAAAAGTAACAGGCCAGGCCAGCTCATCTGGTTCCTCCCTTGGCCTGGGGAGGAGATGGCCCTAGCCTCCTCTCCCTTCCTGCTAGGGAGCTTCTGACAGACCTGGGAGCCTAGGAGGGCCCTGCTTGCTGGTGGCCCAAGCCCTGACAATGCAAGGCAGCAACTGGGGTCATAGAGCTGACAGGTCTGACGTGTGTCACGATGTGCTCCCTCTGGGAGCCCTCCGCCGGCACCCGGCCACAGGAAGCCTGCAGAGGCCTGGGCTGACAATGCCTGCCCTGGGCCTGTCTGTTCTGCCATTAGGCCGTGGGCAGGGAGGCGGGAGGGGTTGGTGATGCCTGCTTTTCACGCCTGGCTGAATTTAGGACACTCTGGGCCCGTGCCTGCTGACAGCTCAGGGTTGGTGCATCTTGAATAAAATACACTTATAAAGCCTTAGAGTCATAGTGATTTTTTTACGTTGAGATGAACGCGGGGTGCACTGGAAGCACACAGAGGAGCCCTGCTCACTCCTGGGCAGCAAGGAAGGCTTCCCAGGGCCACCTGAGCCACCTAATGGATAATGCATATTCTAAAGCTAAATTTAGGCCAGCATTCAAGACCTTCAGCTCTGTCTAGTTGAAATATAACTCAAGTCACATATGTAATTTAAAATTTTCTAGTGACTACATTAAAAAAGTAAAAAAAAAAGTGGAATTAATTTTGATATACTATATTTAACTGAATATGCCCCAAATATTTTAATATGTAACCCTGTAATCAATATAAAATTTATTAATAGTTATTACATTCTTTTTTTAAAATACTAAGTCTTCAAAATCTGGTGTGTATTTGATGCTTAAAGCTCCTCTAATTTGGGTGCTAGATTTTCATCAGAAACACTCGATCAGGATTTCCCTGGTGGCAGAGGGGTTAAGAATCCACCTGCCAATGCAGGGGACATGGGTTCGATCCCTGGTCCGGGAAGATCCCACATGCCACGGAGCAAATAAGCCAGAGCGCCACAACTACTGAGCCTGCACTCTAGAGCCCGCGAGCCACAACTACCGAAGCCCAGGCGCCTAGAGCCTGTGCTCCGCAACTAGAGAAGCCACTGCAAGGAGAAGCCCGCACACCACAACGAAGATCCAACGCAGCCAAATAAATAAATAAATAAATATAAAGAAACACTTGATCAATATTTACATTTCATAAAATTTACATCAGAAAAGTATCCATGTTGTTCTAAACATACTAAAGTTTTCCAGTAAGTGAACCAAGTATAAGTTTTTTGGGTTTTTTTGAGTTTTTTTTGGCCACACCATGTGGCATGTGGGATCTTAGTTCCCTGACCAGGGATCGAACCCGTGCCCCCTGCAGTGGAAGCGCAGAGTCTTAACCACTGGACAGCCAGGAAAGTCCCTCAAGTACCAGTTTTAAAATTAAAATTTCAATTTTAAATTTAAATCAATTAAAATTAAAACTTTTTAAAGGAATTAAAATTTAAAAATCAAAACTGAAATTTCAGTTTCTTAGTCACTCCAGCCACACTTCAAGTGCTCAGTAGGCACTTGTGGCCAGTGGCTGCCACACTGGACAGCAGAGATATAGGCTACCTCTTGAATTCTCCCCCAGCCTCACGCTCATGCTCCCCTTCCCTCCAGCCTCTCCTGAACACACCTGGTTACCCGCCTTTCTGTCCTGCACACAGGGGTCCTCTCCTCCTGCACACACCCCTTCCCCAGACCCCACCTCGTCCACCCCCACCCGCAGGGGGTGTCAGGGATGAGCACCCTCACCTTGACTCTCACTGTGGCCTGTCCTTCCCTGTTCCCGTAGCCTGTGAGGGCCGTCTGTCACCCTGTGGAAAGCTGGCAGCAGAGCTGGGACGGAGACGTGCCCTTCCCCTTTCCCAGCTCTCTTCCCACGCCTGTTCTCCCTCATCCTCCTGGAGCTGGCCCAGGCCTGCAGGGGGGTGGCTACAGGCCGGGTGCTCTGTGGCCTCACTGACTCCCTTCTCTGAGACTTTCCAGGCCTTGCCTGGGGGAGGGAGAGGGCCCACACCGCCTTGCTCCCCTTCTTCAGAAGGCTGAACTCAGGAACAGGGAGAGGGGCAGTGCATGTTGGGGAAGGGGGTCACAGGGAACACTGAGGCTCACCCAGAGAGGGAGGGGTAGTTTCCCCAGGGCAGCCCCTGTCTTGATTCTAAGTGGGCCCCCAGCCTCTCTGAGCCTCAGTTTTTCCCTCTGCCCAATGGGATCTCCTCATTCTTTGAAGACAGTGACCTCTGAGGGGACAGCAGGGTGGGCTCACCCAATCCAGCACAAACCTGCAGCTGCCCCCATTAACACCCAAGGCTTTGCTCAGCCATTCCCTGGGCCTATTCCTGTAGATGCCACGTTCAATCCAGAGGGGATCTGAGGCCCCCTTACATCATATGGGCCCCCATATCGCCACCAGCTCTTCCCCTGTCAACACGCATCCAAAAAAGGACCAACTCTCTCTGCCCCTTAGTTTCTTCCCCTTGGGAGACCTTTTGCCCCATTCTGGCCGATAAGCTTGGATGGTGCCCTGCAAGCTCCAAACATTCTATGGGTTGGGGTCTCCAACCCTTTCAAGGAAGCACTTACACTCTCCCTCTGTCTCCCAAGGCACCTGCCAGCCAAGATTTCTTCGAATCTAACTTTCGACCGTTGGTTTACAAAATCAGTCGTTTTGTTACATATGCATTTCCAAACTGGACGGGTCCACCCCATCCCTGGCTGTTCTCTTCTCTGTCCCATCCTTCTTCCCAGACAACAGTTACACAACCATGTCAAGATAGGGAAATGGAGGCACCTAGCGTAACGCCTGGCACATCTCAGGGCCTTGACGCGTTGAAAGAACACATAGACTTAGTTCCCTACGAGTGGGTCAGAGGTCCCTCTTGTCAGCTGGATCCTCTGGGGCACAGGGTGGAAATGTGATACAAGGATCCAGGGAGGGAGCTGGGCACATAGGAAGTGTCTGACATAACTGTTGAATAAACGATTGGATCTTCCCAGAGCCAAGGCCAGTTCTGCAAAGAAGCCCAGAGTCACTTGTCCATGGTGACTGCTGGCCATCAGTTACCAAGGGTGTGCCTGACACTCCCTGGAGAGGGACCCTGCTCTGAGGCAGGAACACTGGGGCACTTATTCTCCAGCCACGGGATTGCTAGTTTTTGCTAGAGTCTGGAGGCATGAATGGGCCCAACATGCTTAGTTCTTTTTAAAGTTGTATCTATCATGGTAGGAAAAAATAATCCGTATATTATCACTTCTATTTTTGGACTATGTAAAACAAGATGTGTTCGTTACCTCCTGGCTGCCCTTATCCAGGCACTGCAGACAACCAGCCTCCTAACCTCTGTCAACAGTCTCCGGGTGCGTGTCTCAATTAAGTCCTAAGATTATACGACGTGTCAGTTTATATCAGCATGATTAAAATAACTATTTTAAAAACAAAAATGGGTATATGCTTTATACTGGGGTGCAACTTCCTTTCCCCTTAACATGGTCACAGTGATGTTATTGGAGGTCAACATACAAAGATCTCCATCACTCTTTTCAATGTTTACGTGGTGTTTTATAGAATGGATGCATCATGATTTGGTCGGCCAGTTGTCCATCCATCAACAGAGTTGTTTTCAGGTGTGTGTGTGTGTGTACATACGAAACGCTTCTCCAAAGAAGATAAACAGATGGCCAAAAAGCACATGAAAAGATGCTCAACATCACTAATTATCAGAGAAATGCAAATCAAAACTACAATGAGGTATCACTTCACACCGGTCAGAATGGCCAACATCAAAAAGTCTACAAACAGTAAATGCTGGAGAGGGTGTGGAGAAAAGGGAAACCTCCTACACTGTTGGTGGGAATGTAAATTCGTACAACCATTATGGAGAACAGTACGGAGGTTCCTTAAAAAACTAAAAATAAAAGTACCATATAATCCAGCAATCCCACTCCTGGGTATATATTTGGAAAAAAACATAATTTGAAAAGATACATGCACCCCAATCTACACAGCAGCACTACTTACAATAGCCAAAACATGGAACCAACCTAGATGTCCATCGACAGATGAATGGATAAAGAAGATGTGGTATATATATACAAGGGAAAATTACTCAGCCATAAAAAAGAATGAAATAATGCCATTTACAACAACATGGATGGACCTAGAGATTACCATACTAGGTGAAGTAAGTCAGGCAGAGAAAGACAAATATCATATGATATCACTTATATGTGGAATCTAAAAAACAATGATATAAATGAACTTATTTACAAAACAGAAACAGACTCACAGACTTTGAAAACAAACTTATTGTTACCCAAGGAGAAATGTGTGGGGGGGGGGGGGCGGGATAAACTGGGAGTTTGGGATTGACAGATACACACTACTGTATATGAAATAAATGGTCAACAGTGACCTACTGTATAGCACAGGGTACTCCACTCAATATTCTGTAATAACCTATATGGGAAAAATAATCTGAAAAAGAATGGATTTATATATAGGTATGGATGAATCACTTTGCTATACAACTGAAACTAACACAACATTGTAAATCAACTATAATATAAAATAAATTTTTTTTAAAAGTCTACAAATAACAAATGCTGGAGAGGGTGTGGAGAAAAGGGAACTCTCCTACACTGTTGGTGGGAATGTAAATTGGTGCAGCCACTATGGAAAACAGTATGGAAGTTTCTCAAAAAACTAGAGTTGCCATATCATCCTGCAATCCCACTCCAGGGCATATATTCAGACAAAACCATAATTTGAAAAGACATGCACCCTGATGTTCATAGCAGCACTATTCACAATAGCCAAGACATGGAAGCAACCTAAACGTCCATCAACAAAGGAATGGATAAAGAAGATGTGGTACATATGTACCATGAAATACTACTCAGCCATAGAAAAGAATGAAATAATGCCATTTGTAGCAACATGGATGGACCTAGAGATTATCATACTAAGTAAGTCAGAAAGAGAAAGACAAATACCATATGATATTACTTATATGTGGAATCTAAAATATGACACAAATGAACTTATTTATGAAACAGAAACAGACTTACAGATAGAGAGAACAGACTTGTGGTTGCCAAGGGGAAGGGGAGGTGGGGGAGGGAAGGACTGGGAGTTTGGGATTAGCAGATGCAAACTATTATACATAGAATGGATAAAAAACAAGGTCCTACTGTATAGCACAGGGAACCATATTCAATATCCTGTGATAAACCGTAATGGAAAAGAATATGAAAAAGAATGTATACATATGTATAACTGAATCATTTTGCTATGCAGTAGAAATTAACACAACATTGTAGGGGCTTCCCTGGTGGCACAGTGGTTAAGAATCCGCCTGCCATTGCAGGGGACATGGGTTCGAGCTCTGGTTTGGGAAGATCCCACATAACGTGGAGCAACTAAGCCCATGTGCCACAACTACTGAGCCCATGTGCCACAACTACTTAGCCCGTGTGCCACAACTCCTGAGCCTGTGTGCCTAGAGCCCGTGCTCTGCAACAAGAGAAGTCACCACAGTGAGAAGCCCGCACACCGCAACGAAGACCCAAAGCAGCCAAATAAATTAATTAAATAAATAAATTTATTTTTAAAAAACCATTGTAAGTCAACTATACTCCAATAACATAAATTTTTTTTTTAAAAAAGCAATGCTTTGGGGCTTCCCTGGTGGCGCAGTGGTTGAGAATCTGCCTGCTAATGCAGGGGACACGGGTTCGAGCCCTGGTCTGGGAAGATCCCACATGCCACGGAGCAGCTGGGCCCGTGAGCCACAATTGCTGAGCCTGCGCGTCTGGAGCCTGTGCCCCGCAACGGGAGGGGCCGCGATGGAGAAAGGCCCGCGCACCGCGATGAAGAGCGGTCCCCGCACCGCGATGAAGAGTGGCCCCCGCTTGCCGCAACTGGAGAAAGCCCTCGCACGAACCGAAGACCCAATACAGACAAAAATAAATAAATTAATTAATTAAAAAGAAAATCCTTATAGAATAAAACAATTCAAAAAGGAACAATAATAACAAAAAAAACCCCTCAACTTTCATTAAAAAAAAAAAAAAAAAAAGCAATGCTTTAAGACCACCTAGGCCAACTGACCTCGCAAAACAGGAATGGGCATCTCTTGGCTGTACTTGGTTTCCCTGCCACCAGCCCTGTGAATGGATATTGTTAAGTCCCAGGGGCGCTGGGGGCCTGAGTGGGAGTGTGGATGGTGCAGCTCTGCCCACTGCTGGGGAGGTGGGCAGGCAGGGTGTGCAGAATGGCGGCCGTCCCAGCCTTCCTCCTGAGACTCTGCCCATATCATGGGCTCTGACTCCCTCCTGGACCCACCCAGGCTTCGCAGGGGAGAGCCAGGAGTGGTGAGGCATGGGAGAAGCTGTTACCTGAAGCCGTGAGGATGAAAGTAAAGCAGTGTCCCTGCAGGCCCAGTCTGGGAGGCTAATTAATCCAGGGGAACTTGCTATCAAGAGGTGGAGACAGTGTTCCGGGGGGCACAGGCAGGGCTGGGAATGGCTTACGAAGGGTCCCTTTCACACTGCTGGCCTGGCCCTGGGCCCAGCTGCCTGCCCAGCTGCTACGGGCAGATAGAGCTGCGGCGGGGGTGGTTTGCTGTTGACCCCCAGCCCCTGAGGGGCCAAAGGAGAAGCTGCCAGGCTGAGCATAGAGGCTGGAGGGAGCCCCACACCCAGTGCCTGTGGTCACAGCTCTGGACATGGACGAGATAGATGGCGGGGGCAGCACCTGCAGGAGGATGTATGTGTGGGGTCGGCTGTCTGCTCACTCCTGCTCCCTCCAGCTTGGAGAATGGCTCTGGGGCTGCTAAGGGGGGGATAGGTTAGAGGCATCTAGGGACCTGGGAGGAGGAGAAATGCTATTAAAAAAGTAATTTATTGTGTGTGCTTTTTCTGATTACAAAAGCAATGCATATTCATTGTAGAAAATTTGGAAAAGAGAGATAAATGCAAAAAGCAAATAAAACCCCTCCTAATCTCCCCATTCAGGGACAGGCACTCTCATACCCAGTGTGATGGGTAAGAGCCCAGGTTTGGGGCCTAACTACCTGGGCTTGAATCCTGGTTCTGCCATGAAACTAGCTTTGTGACCTTAGACAAGTGCCTTAACTGCCCTGTAGTTCTCCCCTTGCACTGCTGTGAGGACAATGTGAACATGCCTGAAGCTCTTGGCACACAGAGAGTGCCCACCAAGTGTTAGCCATTGTTTTGATAACAAACATCCTCCCCATCTCCACTTGGATGGCTGACAGTTTTCTCAAACTTACGCAGGACTGCTGGGTCCACCCCACCCAAATGTCTGTCCCCTAGCTTGCCCTGTCTCGGGACATAGTGTCCCCAGCACTTGGGTGTTCAGCACTTGAGTTGTCCTTGACGGCTCTTTTGAATGTCAACCAGTCCACCAGAGGTCCTCTTCTGGGTCAGAGAGCAGGAGGAGGAAGCAGAGGAGGAGGAAGGGGCAGGAGGGAAGAGATGATGGCCCTTGGAAGGGGGATCTCAAGGAAAGATTGAGGAGGAGGAGCGAGAGAAAGAGAGAAACACTGGTATCACTCTCCTGCCTGGGGGTGAGCATAGGTGTACCCTTCTCCCCACTTGGGTCCTCCTGCCCAAACCCCCTGCACCTCTGCCTGGTCCCTGCATCCTGCACACCCAGCCCTCTCCCCTTGGCCCAGGCCACAGCCCCCTCCTCTCCATGCTCTCGGTCCTGTCAATAATTTATGGCTTGCAAGCTACGATAACTATCAATAATGCACAGGCAATAATGTTCTACAGCTCTCTGCACAATTGTGTTTCTCCTAATGTATGCAGGGCTGGGTCCTGGCCCTCAGCCTGCTCACTGTTCCTCCCCCAACAGGACCCCCAGGGGCTCATGAGAAGAGCCGGGCTGGCCGAGGAGGAGAGGAAAGGGGGTGTCAGGTTGGGAGGCCAGCTCTGCCCACCTCCCAGAGCTGCCTGTTCTAAGTCCTGTGGTCAGTCCAGGCCTCAGCCTCCCACCCCTCCATTCATCCCAGGCAGGACCTACCTCTCAGTTCTAATACTCAAATAGGCAGGGAGCACCCCACAGCCCACCCCCATGGGCAGCTACCAGTTTATTTAGTTCTAATCCCACAATCTCACTTGCTAATCACTTTTCTCACCTGTAAAATAAGGCTGCTAATACCCTCTCTCCCCTCTTCTCCCCATCACACTTCACAGTGGTTTGGGAAGCAGGTATGATATCGCCTTGGAAATCTGGGAAAGCTCTTTCTAAGCCAAGACTGAGGGGACGAATGCCTCAAGTGGTCATTATTGCCATGGAGGCAGCACCTGGTCCAGACACTTCAGGGACTGGATAGGAACGGGGTGAGACAGAAGCACACACACCCTGCCCTCAGAGTGTTTCCTGGAGGGGACAGGCAGGTAATGTACAGTGCATGCAGCTGGCTGGGTGTGAGGCTGTAGGGAGTGGCGGGGACTGTGGAGAATTGGAGATGCACGTCCTATCTAAAATAGGTGTCTACTACTCGGCAACAGCAGACAATGCCGTGTGGGCACATGGGTTACCATGTTCACTTACCTATCAAGGGGGAGTGGGAATGTGGATTTTCATGAAAAATCTCCTGAGTTTTAAATGTGGGCTGAAAATTTGAAAGGAGGGGTACCGGCAAAGCAAATTCACGAGTGGACCAAATCTAGTCCCAGCTACTAGTTTGGTCTACAAACTGGTTGCATTCTCTGTTTTTCTACCAAAAGAATAATTCCAGCCAGTTCAGAGCAACTGAAGGAGCTTCAGACTGGGAGTCAGGGAGCCTGGGTCTGGCCCCGCCTCTTGCGTGGATTGTGTGATTTTTCTTCTCTGAGCCTTGTCTCCCCCTCTGTATAAAAGAATGCCAGACTGGATGGTTGATGAGGCTCCTTCCAGCTCTAAGGCTAGTGTGGAAATGTTCCAAACTTCCAGGTGGGCTGGCCAGAGTCTAGAGGCTTGCCTTTAAGCAGATGTCACAGGCCAGGCAGTGTGGGGTGGGGGAGGAAAGGGCTTGGGGGTACCCCCAGGACTAGAGGAGGGGGTGACACCACACACCCCCAGGCTTCACCAGGGTCTGCAGGCCACAGCCCTTGGATCACTCGTTGGAAGTCCCTTACAGGTGAGACCACTTGGGTATGGGGCCTCTTTGATCTTTGGTAATTAGGCCCTCAAAGTAGGGTGTAAGCCAACCTCTCTACAGCTGAATTCTGTCTCTGGCAAATTGCTGCTGATAACGCTAACAACAGGGGTGGGCCCTCTCCCTGTTGAACTTATTTCACTATCATGCCAAAGCCTCACAACAACCCTGTGAGGTAGCATGATCCCCATTTAGGAGAGATTAAAAAAAAAGAAAAATGCAAAAAACCCACTAAGGCCCAGAGAAGGTAAGCAATTTACCCAAGGTCACACAGTGAAAGATAGTGAATGTGAGAACCCTAACTCAAACTTAAGTGTGTCCAGTTGCAAATCTCAATCTCTCACCACATTTTTCTGCCCCCAAGTAGGTTTGAGGTTTCTGGCATGTGGCTCCCCATGTTGCCTGGAGTGGGACAGGGCAGAGCAGAGCACACCGTACCCATTGTCCAGAGGGGCATGTTGAGGCCAGCGTGCAGCTTAGCCCTAATAGTGGCAGAGCTGTCAGACTGCAGGGGAAGAGCACAGCTCTGGGGGTAGTCAATCTGGACTGGGATCCTGGATCTGCCAGCTCTGTGACTCTCAGAGCCGGGGTTTCCTCCCCCCCACCCCCGCCACCCCCCCTACCCTTGGGAGGACTGTTGTGAGAATTCAGGCCAGTGGCATATGTGGAAGCACCTGGCACCTGGCTCACATTAGGGACTCAGTAAGCATTTGTGTATAAAAGAAAATAGGAAGAGGAGGCAAACTTCTTAATTACTCTTCCATTTCCCTGGTATCTTGGTTGGGGAGAGGAACATGGGGGTCTTTAAAATAAGGTGACCTGCACTGCATGCTACTAGGTTGTTCGATGGGACATACTGGTTTAAAAGCACAATTTTTTAAAAAAGAAAAGGAAAAGAGAAGAAAAAAGAAATCTGAGGTGAGACTGTGGTTCCCAGACCTTCAGCAGTAGGATTGACAGTGGGGAAATAGTGGGGTTGGGGAGGGTTGGAGGAGACTGAGGCCTTACAGGGGAGGGCACTTCTCGTGGGGCTGCTGGCCTGCTCCCTGGCTGTACAGTCACCGTGAGCCCATCCTCGGGACCAGGCTTTTCTCTGGGGACAGCCAGTCCCTGGAGCTAGGGCTCAAATGACTCACCCAGACCAGGAGCCAGAGTCAGGCAGGACAGGCAACTGGGCTGCCCTGGGGCTGGCTGCCTGCCTGCCTGGGGAGGGGCCCTGCTGGCTGAGTCTCAGGGCCTGAGGCTGAGTGGGCCTGGGAGTCAAATGAATCACTTTGAAGGACTCTGGTTATTTAAATTGCTCTTTTTAAAACACTACAATGAAATATCACCTCATACCTGTCAAAATGGCTATCATCGAAAAGGACACAAATAACGAATGCTGGAGAGGGTGTGGAGAAAAAGTTACCCTCGTGCACTGTTGGTGGGAATGTAAATTGGTGCAGCCACTGTGGAAAACAGTATGGAGGTTCCTCAAAAAACTGAAAATAGAACTACCATATGATCCAGCAATCCCACTCCTGGTTATGTATCCGAAGGGGAAAAAAACAACAAAAGCACAAATTCAAAACGATATACACACCCCAATGTTTATAGCAGTATTATTTATAATGGCCAAGAAGCAACCTAAGTGTCCATCAACAGATGAATGGATAAAGATGTGAAATTTTATATATATATATATATATATATATATATATATATATATATATACACACACACACACACACACATGCACACACCACGCACACAATGGAATACTACTCAGCCATATAAAAGAAGGAAATTTTGCCATTTGCAACAACATGGATGACCTTGGAGTGTATTATGCTAAGTGAAGTAAGTCAGACAGAGAAAGAAATACTGTATGATATCACTTATATGCAGAATCTAAAAAATAAAACAAACTAGTGAATGTAATAAAAAAGAAACAGGCTCACAGATACAGAGAACAAACTAGTAGTTACCACTGGGGAGAGGAAAGGGGGGAGGGATAAGATAGGGGCAGGGGATTATGAGATACAAACTACTACGGATAAAATAAATAATCTACAAGGCTGTATTGTACAACACAGGGAATATAGCCAATATTTTATAATAACTATAAATGGAGTATAACCTTTAAAAATTGTGAATCACTATGTTGTACACCTGAAACATATAATACTATACATCAACTATACCTCAATTTTAAAAAAGCAATGGAAAAAAAATTTTTTATTTCTCATCACTCATTTTAGACTCATCTTCCCACTTTACACCACATAGACCTACATTGATGCCAACTTGATCAAAGCAATGTGTTAATAACCCAAGCAAAGGTCTCAGTTCTAGCCAGATTAGGGGAACAGGTAAAGTAGCTCTAATGAGGCCCAGAGAGGTGACACCATGTGTCCAGGTCACACAGCAAAACAGGCTTGAATTCTGAAGATGAAACTCTTCATCATAACCCCCTGCTCCAGCCCCAGCCCCTTAGTTCCTCTTAAAGCCACAAGTGCAATTGTATTTTTCCAGGTAAGCTGAGTCTGAGAGGGGCACCTTAGGGTCCTGTCTCCACACCTGCGGCCTGGCCCCTCCTGCAATATTCATCTGGTTCTTATCAATGTTTCATCTTCTTTCTATCCCATATCACCCCTGCTACTGTCTTCTCATATTCGAGCTTGGGATCATGAAAAATAGATG
>NW_026645817.1:0-110779 GCF_949987535.1 Balaenoptera acutorostrata | reverse complement strand
CCCCTCCCCGAACCCGTACCCTAAGCCGTACCCTAACCTTCAATCTAACCCTAAACCTAACCCTAAGCTACCCTTGACTGCTTCTGCCTCCAATAGATTTCCTAAGCACTAGTGTTTTAAGGAACAGGTTAAAAAGAGAATCCTAATGTGATTTCTTGATAATGGGTGTGTTCCTTATCTTCTCCTCGTGTCTAAACTCTTCTCCATGGCTGGACCCCCAAATAATATTCCTTTACATGCTAAGGGGTATCTAGAGAGTGGGATAGTTTTAATAACTACCCGCACCCTAACGCGTACCCTAACCCTAACCCCTACCCTAACCCTAACGCGTACCCTAATCCTAACCCGTACCCTAAACCGAGCCCTAACCCTAACAGTAACCCTAACCCTAACCCTAACCCATACCCTACGCCCTACCCGAAACCCTCCCCGAACCCGTACCCTAAGCCATACCCTACCCCTCACCCTAACCCTAACCATAACCCTAAGCTACCCTTGACTGCTTCTGCCTCCAATACATTTCCTAAGCACTAATGTTTTAAGGAACAGGTTAAAAAGAGAATCCTAATGTGATTTCTTGATAATGGGTGTGTTCCTTATCTTCTCCTCGTGTCTAAACTCTTCTCCATGGCTGGACCCCCAAATAATATTCCTTTACGTGCTAAGGGGTATCTAGAGAGTGGGATAGGTTTAATATCTACCCTCACCCTAACGCGTACCCTAACCCTAACCCCTACCCTAACCCTAACGCGTACCCTAATCCTAACCCGTACCCTAAACCGAGCCCTAACCCTAACACTAACCCTAACCCTAACCCTAAACCATACCCTACGCCCTACCCGAACCCCTCCCCGAACCCGTACCCGAAGCCATACCCTAACCCTCACCCTAACCCTAACCCTAACCCTAAGCTACCCTTGACTGCTTCTGCCTCCAAAAGATTTCCTAAGCACTAGTGTTTTAAGGAACAGGTTAAAAAGAGAATCCTAATGTGATTTCGTGATAATGGGTGTGTTCCTTATCTTCTCCTAGTGTCTAAACTCTTCTCCATGGCTGGACCCCCAAATAATATTCCTTTACGTGCTAAGGGGTATCTAGAGAGTGGGATAGTTTTAATAACTACCCTCACCCTAACGCGTACCCTAACCCTAACCCCTACCCTAACCCTAACGCGTACCCTAATCCTAACCCGTACCCTAAACCGAGCCCTAACCCTAACAGTAACCCTAACCCTAACCCTAACCCATACCCTATGCCCTACCCGAAACCCTCCCCGAACCCGTACCCTAAGCCATACCCTAACCCTCACCCTAACCCTAACCCTAACCCTAAGCTACCCTTGACTGCTTCTGCCTCCAATACATTTCCTAAGCACTAATGTTTTAAGGAACAGGTTAAAAAGAGAATCCTAATGTGATTTCTTGATAATGGGTGTGTTCCTTATCTTCTCCTCGTGTCTAAACTCTTCTCCATGGCTGGACCCCCAAATAATATTCCTTTACGTGCTAAAGGGTATCTAGAGAGTGGGATAGGTTTAATAACTACCCTCACCCTAACGCGTACCCTAACCCTAACCCCTACCCTAACCCTAACGCGTACCCTAATCCTAACCCGTACCCTAAACCGCGCCCTAACCGTAACACTAACCCTAACCCTAACCCTAACCCGTACCCTACGCCCTACCCGAACCCCTCCCCGAACCCGTACCCTAAGCCGTACCCTAACCCTCACCCTAACCCTAAGCTAACCTTGACGGCTTCTGCCTCCAATAGATTTCCTAAGCACTAATGTTTTAAGGAACAGGTTAAAAAGAGAATCCTAATGTGATTTCTTGATAATGGGTGTGTTCCTTATCTTCTCCTCGTGTCTAAACTCTTCTCCATGGCTGGACCCCCAAATAATATTCCTTTACGTGCTAAAGGGTATCTAGAGAGTGGGATAGGTTTAATAACTACCCTCACCCTAATGCGTACACTAACCCTAACCCCTACCCTAACCCTATCGCGCACCCTAATCCTAACCCGTACCCTAAACCGAGCCCTAAACCTAACACTAGCCCTAACCCTAACCCTAACCCATAACCTACGCCCTACCCGAACCCCTCCCCGAACCCGTACCCTAAGCCGTACCCTAACCCTCACCCTAACCCTAACCCTAACCCTAAGCTACCCTTGACTGCTTCT
This sequence comes from Balaenoptera acutorostrata, assembly GCF_949987535.1. Classification (NCBI taxonomy): domain Eukaryota; kingdom Metazoa; phylum Chordata; class Mammalia; order Artiodactyla; family Balaenopteridae; genus Balaenoptera; species Balaenoptera acutorostrata. The sequence continues at coordinate 108,596 of NW_026645817.1, read as the reverse complement.
GCCTCCAATAGATTTCCTAAGCACTACTGTTTTAAGGAACAGGTTAAAAAGAGAATCCTAATGTGATTTCTTGATAATGGGTGTGTTCCTTATCTTCTCCTCGTGTCTAAACTCTTCTCCATGGCTGGACCCCCAAATAATATTCCTTTACATGCTAAGAGGTATCTAGAGAGTGGGATAGTTTTAATAACTACCCTCACCCTAACGCGTACCCTAACCCTAACCCCTACCCTAACCCTAACGCGTACCCTAATCCTAACCCGTACCCTAAACCGAGCCCTAACCCTAACAGTAACCCTAACCCTAACCCTAACCCATACCCTACGCCCTACCCGAAACCCTCCCCGAACCCGTACCCTAAGCAATACCCTAACCCTCACCCTAACCCTAACCCTAACCCTAAGCTACCCTTGACTGCTTCTGCCTCCAATACATTTCCTAAGCACTAATGTTTTAAGGAACAGGCCAAAAAGAGAATCCTAATGTGATTTCTTGATAATGGGTGTGTTCCTTATCTTCTCCTCGTGTCTAAACTCTTCTCCATGGCTGGACCCCCAAATAATATTCCTTTACGTGCTAAGGGGTATCTAGAGAGTGGGATAGGTTTAATAACTACCTTCACCCTAACGCGTACCCTAACCCTAAACCCTACCCTAACCCTAACGCGTACCCTAATCCTAACCCGTACCCTAAACGGCGCCCTAACCCTAACACTAAACCTAACCCTAACCCTAACCCATACCCTACGCCCTACCCGAACCCCTCCCCGAACCCGTACCCTAAGCCATACCCTAACCCTCACCCTAACCCTAACCCTAACCCTAAGCTACCCTTGACTGCTTCTGCCTCCAATAGATTTCCTAAGCACGAGTGTTTTAAGGAACAGGTTAAAAAGAGAATCCTAATGTGATTTCGTGATAATGGGTGTGTTCCTTATCTTCTCCTAGTGTCTAAACTCTTCTCCATGGCTGGACCCCCAAATAATATTCCTTTACGTGCTAAGGGTTATCTAGAGAGTGGGATAGGTTTAATAACTACCCTCACCCTAAAGCGTACCCTAACCCTAACCCCTACCCTAACCCTAACGCATACACTAATCATAACCCGTACCCTAAACCGAGCCCTAACCTAACACTAACCCTAACCCTAACCCTAACCCTAACCCATACCCTACGCCCTACGCAAACCCCTCCCTGAACCCGTACCCTAAGCCGTACCCTACCCCTCACCCTAACCCTAACCATAACCCTAAGCTACCCTTGACAGCTTCTGCCTCCAATAGATTTCCTAAGCACTAGTGTTTTAAGGAACAGGTTAAAAAGAGAATCCTAATGTGATTTCTTGATAATGGGTGTGTTCCTTATCTTCTCCTAGTGTCTAAACTCTTCTCCATGGCTGGACCCCCAAATAATATTCCTTTACGTGCTAAGGGGTATCTAGAGAGTGGGATAGGTTTAATAACTACCCTCACCCTAATGCGTACACTAACCCTAACCCCGACCCTAACCCTAACGCGCACCCTAAACCTAACCCGTACCCTAAACCGAGCCCTAAACCTAACACTAGCCCTAACCCTAACCCTAACCCATAACCTACGCCCTACCCGAACCCCTCCCCGAAACCGTACCCTAAGCCGTACCCTAACTCTCACCCTAACCCTAACACTAACCCTAAGCTACCCTTGACTGCTTCTGCCTCCAATAGATTTCCTAAGGACTAGTGTTTTAGGGAACAGGTTAAAAAGAGAATCCTAATGTGATTTCTTGATAATGGGTGTGTTCCTTATCTTCTACTCGTGTCTAAACTCTTCTCCATGGCTGGACCCCCAAATAATATTCCTTTACATGCTAAGGGGTATCTAGAGAGTGGGATAGGTTTAATAACTACCCTCACCCTAACGCGTACCCTAACCCTAACCCCTACCCTAACCCTAACGCGTACCCTAATCCTAACCCGTACCCTAAACCGAGCCCAAACCCTAACACTAACCCTAACCCTAACCCTAACCCATACCCTACGCCCTACCCGAACCCCTCCCCGAACCCGTACCCTAAGCCGTACCCTAACTCTCACCCTAACCCTAACCCTAACCCTAAGCTACCCTTGACTGCTTCTGCCTCCAATACATTTCCTAAGCACTAGTGTTTTAAGGAACAGGTTAAAAAGAGAATCCTAATTTGATTTCTTGATAATGGTTGTGTTCCTTATCTTCTCCTCGTGTCTAAACTCTTCTCCATGGCTGGACCCCCAAATAATATTCCTTTACGTGCTAAGGGGTATCTAGAGAGTGGGATAGGTTTAATAACTACCCTCACCCTAACGCGTACCCTAACCCTAACCCCTACCTTAACCCTAACGCATACACTAATCTTAACCCGTACCCTAAACCGAGCCCTAACCCTAACACTAACCCTAACCCAAACCCTAACCCATACCCTACGCCCTACCCGAACCCCTCCCTGAACCCGTACCCTAAGCCGTACCCTACCCCTCACCCTAACCCTAACCCTAACCCTAAGCTACCCTTGACTGCTTCTGCCTCCAATAGATTTCCTAAGCACTAGTGTTTTAAGGAACAGGTTAAAAAGAGAATCCTAATGTGATTCGTGATAATGGGTGTGTTCCTTATCTTCTCCTAGTGTCTAAACTCTTCTCCATGGCTGGACCCCCAAATAATATTCCTTTACGTGCTAAGGGGTATCTAGAGAGTGGGATAGGTTTAATAACTACGCTCACCCTAACGCGTAACCTAACCCTAACCCCTACCCTAACCCTAACGCATACACTAATCATAACCCGTACCCTAAACCGAGCCCTAACCCTAACACTAACCCTAACCCTAACCCTAACCCATACCCTACGCCCTACCCGAACCCCTCCCTGAACCCGTACCCTAAGCCGTACCCTAGCCCTCACCCTAACCCTAACCCTAACCCTAAGCTTCCCTTGACTGCTTCTGCCTCCAATAGACTTCCTAAGCACTAGTGTTTTAAGGAACAGGTTAAAAAGAGAATCCTAATGTGATTTCTTGATAATGGGTGTGTTCCTTATCTTCTCCTAGTGTCTAAACTCTTCTCCATGGCTGGACCCCCAAATAATATTCCTTTACGTGCTAAGGGGTATCTAGAGAGTGGGATAGGTTTAATAACTACCCTCACCCTAATGCGTACACTAACCCTAACCCCTACCCTAACCCTAACGCGCACCCTAAACCTAACCCGTACCATAAACCGAGCCCTAAACCTAACACTAGCCCTAACCCTAACCCTAACCCATAACCTACGCCCTACCCGAACCCCTCCCCGAAACCGTACCCTAAGCGGTACCCTAACTCTCACCCTAACCCTAACCCTAACCCTAAGCTACCCTTGACTGCTTCTGCCTCCAATAGATTTCCTAAGCACTAGTGTTTTAGGGAACAGGTTAAAAAGAGAATCCTAATGTGATTTCTTGATAATGGGTGTGTTCCTTATCTTCTACTCGTGTCTAAACTCTTCTCCATGGCTGGACCCCCAAATAATATTCCTTTACATGCTAAGGGGTATCTAGAGAGTGGGATAGGTTTAATAACTACCCTCACCCTAACGCGTACCCTAACCCTAACCCCTACCCTAACCCTAACGCGTACCCTAATCCTAACCCGTACCCTAAACCGAGCCCAAACCCTAACACTAACCCTAACCCTAACCCTAACCCATACCCTACGCCCTACCCGAACCCCTCCCCGAACCCGTACCCTAAGCCGTACCCTAACCCTCACCCTAACCCTAACCCTAACCCTAAGCTACCCTTGACTGCTTCTGCCTCCAATACATTTCCTAAGCACTAGTGTTTTAAGGAACAGGTTAAAAAGAGAATCCTAATGTGATTTCTTGATAATGGGTGTGTTCCTTATCTTCTCCTCGTGTCTAAACTCTTCTCCATGGCTGGACCCCCAAATAATATTCCTTTACGTGCTAAGGGGTATCTAGAGAGTGGGATAGGTTTAATAACTACACTCACCCTAACGCGTACCCTAACCCTAACCCCTACCTTAACCCTAACGCATACCCTAATCTTAACCCGTACCCTAAACCGAGCCCTAACCCTAACACTAACCCTAACCCAAACCCTAACCCATACCCTACGCCCTACCCGAACCCCTCCCTGAACCCGTACCCTAAGCCGTACCCTACCCCTCACCCTAACCCTAACCCTAACCCTAAGCTACCCTTGACGGCTTCTGCCTCCAATAGATTTCCTAAGCACTAGTGTTTTAAGGAACAGGTTAAAAAGAGAATCCTAATGTGATTTCTTGATACTGGGTGTGTTCCTTATCTTCTCCTCGTGTCTAACCTCTTCTCCATGGCTGGACCCCCAAATAATATTCCTTTACGTGCTAAGGGGTATCTAGAGAGTGGGATAGGTTTAATAACTACCCTCACCCTAACGCGTACCCTAACCCTAATCCCTACCCTAACCCTAATGCGTACCCTAATCCTAACCCGTACCCTAAACCGCGCCCTAACCGTAACACTAACCCTAAGCCTAACCCTAACCCATACCCTACACCCTACCCGAACCCCTCCCCGAACCCGTACCCTAAGCCGTACCCTAACCCTCACCCTAACCCTAACCCTAACCCTAAGCTACCCTTGACTGCTTCTGCCTCCAATAGATTTCCTAAGCACTAGTGTTTTAAGGAACAGGTTAAAAAGAGAATCCTAATGTGATTTCGTGATAATGGGTGTGTTCCTTATCTTCTCCTAGTGTCTAAACTCTTCTCCATGGCTGGACCCCCAAATAATATTCCTTTACGTGCTAAGGGGTATCTAGAGAGTGGGATAGGTTTAATAACTACCCTTACCCTAATGCGTACACTAACCCTAACCCCTACCCTAACCCTAACGCGCACCCTAATCCTAACCCGTACCCTAAACCGAGCCCTAACCCTAACACTAACCCTAACCCTAACCCTAACCCATACCCTACGCCCTACCTGAACCCCTCCCCGAACCCGTACCCTAAGCCGTACCCTAACCCTCACCCTAACCCTAACCCTAACACTAAGCTACCCTTGACTGCTTCTGCCTCCAATACATTTCCTAAGCACTAATGTTTTAAGGAACAGGTTAAAAAGAGAATCCTAATGTGATTTCTTGATAATGGGTGTGTTCCTTATCTTCTCCTCGTGTCTAAACTCTTCTCCATGGCTGGACCCCCAAATAATATTCCTTTACGTGCTAAGCGGTATCTAGAGAGTGGGATAGGTTTAATAACTAACCTCACCCTAACGCGTACCCTAACCCTAACCCCTACCCTAACCCTAACGCGTACCCTAATCCTAACCCGTACCCTAAACCGAGCCGTAACCCTAACACTAACCCTAACCGTAACCCTAACCCATACACTACGCCCTACCCGAACCCCTCCCCGAACCCGTACCCTAAGCCATACCCTAACCCTCACCCTAACCCTAACCCTTACCCTAAGCTACCCTTGACTGCTTCTGCCTCCAATAGATTTCCTAAGCACTAGTGTTTTAAGGAACAGGTTAAAAAGAGAATCCTAATGTGATTCGTGATAATGGGTGTGTTCCTTATCTTCTCCTAGTGTCTAAACTCTTCTCCATGGCTGGACCCCCAAATAATATTCCTTTACGTGCTAAGGGGTATCTAGAGAGTGGGATAGGTTTAATAACTACGCTCACCCTAACGCGTAACCTAACCCTAACCCCTACCCTAACCCTAACGCATACACTAATCATAACCCGTACCCTAAACCGAGCCCTAACCCTAACACTAACCCTAACCCTAACCCTAACCCATACCCTACGCCCTACCCGAACCCCTCCGTGAACCCGTACCCTAAGCCGTACCCTACCTCTCACCCTAACCCTAACCATAACCCTAAGCTACCCTTGACGGCTTCTGCCTCCAATAGATTTCCTAAGCACTAGTGTTTTAAGGAACAGGTTAAAAAGAGAATCCTAATGAGATTTCTTGATAATGGGTGTGTTCCTTATCTTCTCCTAGTGTCTAAATTCTTCTCCATGGCTGGACCCCCAAATAATATTCCTTTACGTGCTAAGGGGTATCTAGAGAGTGGGATAGGTTTAATAACTACCCTTACCCTAATGCGTACACTAACCCTAACCCCTACCCTAACCCTAACGCGCACCCTAATACTAACCCGTACCCTAAACCGAGCCCTAACCCTAACACTAACCCTAAACCTAACCCTAACCCATACCCTACGCCCTACCCGAACCCCTCCACGAACCCGTACCCTAAGCCGTACCCTAACCCTCACCCTAACCCTAACCCTAACCCTAAGCTTCCCTTGACTGCTTCTGCCTCCAATACATTTCCTAAGCACTAATGTTTTAAGGAACAGGTTAAAAAGAGAATCCTAATGTGATTTCTTGATAATGGGTGTGTTCCTTATCTTCTCCTCGTGTCTAAACTCTTCTCCATGGCTGGACACCCAAATAATATTCCTTTACGTGCTAAGGGGTATCTAGAGAGTGGGATAGGTTTAATAACTACCCTCACCCTAACGCGTACCCTAACCCTAACCCCTACCCTAACCCTAACGCGTACCCTAATCCTAACCCGTACCCTAAACCGAGCCCTAACCCTAACACTAACCCTAACCCTAACCCTAACCCATACCCTACGCCCTACCCGAACCCCTCCCCGAACCCGTACCCTAAGCCATACCCTAACCCTCACCCTAACCCTAACCCTAAGCTACCCTTGACTGCTTCTGCCTCCAATAGATTTCCTAAGCACTAGTGTTTTAAGGAACAGGTTAAAAAGAGAATCCTAATGTGATTTCGTGATAATGGGTGTGTTCCTTATCTTCTCCTAGTGTCTAAACTCTTCTCCATGGCTGGACCCCCAAATAATATTCCTTTACGTGCTAAGGGGTATCTAGAGAGTGGGATAGGTTTAATAACTACCCTCACCCTAACGCGTAACCTATCCCTAACCCCTACCCTAACCCTAACGCGCACCCTAATCCTAACCCGTACCCTAAACCGAGCCCTAAACCTAACACTAGCCCTAACCCTAACCCTAACCCATAACCTACGCCCTACCCGAACCCCTCCCCGAACCCGTACCCTAAGCCGTACCCTAACTCTCACCCTAACCCTAACCCTAACCCTAAGCTACCCTTGACTGCTTCTGCCTCCAATAGATTTCCTAAGCACTAGTGTTTTAAGGAACAGGTTAAAAAGAGAATCCTAATGTGATTTCTTGATAATGGGTGTGTTCCTTATCTTCTCCTAGTGTCTAAACTCTTCTCCATGGCTGGACCCCCAAATAATATTCCTTTACGTGCTAAGGGGTATCTAGAGAGTGGGATAGGTTTAATAACTACCCTCACCCTAACGCGTACCCTAACCCTAACCCCTACCTTATCCCTAACGCATACCCTAATCCTAACCCGTACCGTACACCGAGCCCTAACCCTAACACTAACCCTAACCCTAACCCTAACCCATACCCTACGCCCTACCCGAACCCCTCCCCGAACCCGTACCCTAAGCCGTACCCTAACCCTCACCCTAACCCTAACCCTAACCCTAAGCTACCCTTGACTGCTTCTGCCTCCAATACATTTCCTAAGCACTAGTGTTTTAAGGAACAGGTTAAAAAGAGAATCCTAATGTGATTTCTTGATAATGGGTGTGTTCCTTATCTTCTCCTCGTGTCTAAACTCTTCTCCATGGCTGGACCCCCAAATAATATTCCTTTACGTGCTAAGGGGTATCTAGAGAGTGGGATAGGTTTAATAACTACACTCACCCTAACGCGTACCCTAACCCTAACCCCTACCTTAACCCTAACGCATACCCTAATCTTAACCCGTACCCTAAACCGAGCCCTAACCCTAACACTAACCCTAACCCAAACCCTAAACCATACCCTACACCCTACCCGAACCCCTCCCCGAACCCGTACCCTAAGCCGTACCCTACCCCTCACCCTAACCCTAACCCTAACCCTAAGCTACCCTTGACTGCTTCTGCCTCCAATAGATTTCCTAAGCACTAGTGTTTTAAGGAACAGGTTAAAAAGAGAATCCTAATGTGATTTCGTGATAATGGGTGTGTTCCTTATCTTCTCCTAGTGTCTAAACTCTTCTCCATGGCTGGACCCCCAAATAATATTCCTTTACGTGCTAAGGGGTATCTAGAGAGTGGGATAGGTTTAATAACTACCCTTACCCTAATGCGTACACTAACCCTAACCCCTACCCTAACCCTAACGCGCACCCTAATCCTAACCCGTACCCTAAACCGAGCCCTAACCCTAACCCTAACCCTAACCCATACCCTACGCCCTACCCGAACCCCTCCCCGAACCCGTACCCTAAGCCGTACCCTAACCCTCACCCTAACCCTAACCCTAACCCTAAGCTACCCTTGACTGCTTCTGCCTCCAATACATTTCCTAAGCACTAATGTTTTAAGGAACAGGTTAAAAAGAGAATCCTAATGTGATTTCTTGAAAATGGGTGTGTTCCTTATCTTCTCCTCGTGTCTAAACTCTTCTCCACGGCTGGACCCCCAAATAATATTCCTTTACGTGCTAAGCGGTATCTAGAGAGTGGGATAGGTTTAATAACTACCCTCACCCTAACGCGTACCCTAACCCTAACCCCTACCCTAACCCTAACGCGTACCCTAATCCTAACCCGTACCCTAAACCGAGCCCTAACCCTAACACTAACCCTAACCCTAACCCTAACCCATACACTACGCCCTACCCGAACCCCTCCCCTAACCCGTACCCTAAGCCATACCCTAACCCTCACCCTAACCCTAACCCTAACCCTAAGCTACCCTTGACTGCTTCTGCCTCCAATAGATTTCCTAAGCACTAGTGTTTTAAGGAACAGGTTAAAAAGAGAATCCTAATGTGATTCGTGATAATGGGTGTGTTCCTTATCTTCTCCTAGTGTCTAAACTCTTCTCCATGGCTGGACCCCCAAATAATATTCCTTTACGTGCTAAGGGGTATCTAGAGAGTGGGATAGGTTTAATAACTACGCTCACCCTAACGCGTAACCTAACCCTAACCCCTACCCTAACCCTAACGCATACACTAATCATAACCCGTACCCTAAACCGAGCCCTAACCCTAACACTAACCCTAACCCTAACCCTAACCCATACCCTACGCCCTACCCGAACCCATCCGTGAACCCGTACCCTAAGCCGTACCCTACCTCTCACCCTAACCCTAACCATAACCCTAAGCTACCCTTGACGGCTTCTGCCTCCAATAGATTTCCTAAGCACTAGTGTTTTAAGGAACAGGTTAAAAAGAGAATCCTAATGAGATTTCTTGATAATGGGTGTGTTCCTTATCTTCTCCTAGTGTCCAAATTCTTCTCCATGGCTGGACCCCCAAATAATATTCCTTTACGTGCTAAGGGATATCTAGAGAGTGGGATAGGTTTAATAACTACCCTTACCCTAATGCGTACACTAACCCTAACCCCTACCCTAACCCTAACGCGCACCCTAATACTAACCCGTACCCTAAACCGAGCCCTAACCCTAACACTAACCCTAAACCTAACCCTAACCCATACCCTACGCCCTACCCGAACCCCTCCCCGAACCCGTACCCTAAGCCGTACCCTAACCCTCACCCTAACCCTAACCCTAACCCTAAGCTACCCTTGACTGCTTCTGCCTCCAATACATTTTCTAAGCACTAATGTTTTAAGGAACAGGTTAAAAAGAGAATCCTAATGTGATTTCTTGATAATGGGTGTGTTCCTTATCTTCTCCTCGCGTCTAAACTCTTCTCCATGGCTGGACACCCAAATAATATTCCTTTACGTGCTAAGGGGTATCTAGAGAGTGGGATAGGTTTAATAACTACCCTCACCCTAACGCGTACCCTAACCCTAACCCCTACCCTAACCCTAACGCGTACCCTAATCCTAACCCGTACCCTAAACCGAGCCCTAACCCTAACACTAACCCTAACCCTAACCCTAACCCATACCCTACGCCCTACCCGAATCCCTCCCCGAACCCGTACCCTAAGCCATACCCTAACCCTCACCCTAACCCTAACCCTAACCCTAAGCTACCCTTGACTGCTTCTGCCTCCAATAGATTTCCTAAGCACTAGTGTTTTAAGGAACAGGTTAAAAAGAGAATCCTAATGTGATTTCGTGATAATGGGTGTGTTCCTTATCTTCTCCTAGTGTCTAAACTCTTCTCCATGGCTGGACCCCCAAATAATATTCCTTTACGTGCTAAGGGGTATCTAGAGAGTGGGATAGGTTTAATAACTACCCTCACCCTAACGCGTAACCTATCCCTAACCCCTACCCTAACCCTAACGCGCACCCTAATCCTAACCCGTACCCTAAACCGAGCCCTAAACCTAACACTAGCCCTAACCTTAACCCTAACCCATAACCTACGCCCTACCCGAACCCCTCCCCGAACCCGTACCCTAAGCCGTACCCTAACTCTCACCCTAACCCTAACCCTAACCCTAAGCTACCCTTGACTGCTTCTGCCTCCAATAGATTTCCTAAGCACTAGTGTTTTAAGGAACAGGTTAAAAAGAGAATCCTAATGTGATTTCTTGATAATGGGTGTGTTCCTTATCTTCTCCTAGTGTCTAAACTCTTCTCCATGGCTGGACCCCCAAATAATATTCCTTTACGTGCTAAGGGGTATCTAGAGAGTGGGATAGGTTTAATAACTACCCTCACCCTAACGCGTACCCTAACCCTAACCCCTACCTTAACCCTAACGCATACCCTAATCCTAACCCGTACCGTACACCGAGCCCTAACCCTAACACTAACCCTAACCCTAACCCTAACCCATACCCTACGCCCTACCCGAAACCCTCCCTGAAACCGTACCCTAAGCCGTACCCTACCCCTCACCCTAACCCTAACCATAACCCTAAGCTACCCTTGACGGCTTCTGCCTCCAATAGACTTCCTAAGCACTAGTGTTTTAAGGAACAGGTTAAAAAGAGAATCCTAATGTGATTTCTTGATAATGGGTGTGTTCCTTATCTTCTCCTAGTGTCTAAATTCTTCTCCATGGCTGGACCCCCAAATAATATTCCTTTACGTTCTAAGGGGTATCTAGAGAGTGGGATAGGTTTAATAACTACCCTCACCCTAATGCGTACACTAACCCTAACACCTACCCTAACCCTAACGCGCACCCTAATCCTAACCCGTACCCTAAACCGAGCCCTAAACCTAACACTAGCCCTAACCCTAACCCTAACGCATAACCTACGCCCTACCCGAACCCCTCCCCGAACCCGTACCCTAAGCCGTACCCTAACTCCTAACCCTAACCCTAACCCTAAGCTACCCTTGACTGCTTCTGCCTCCAATAGACTTCCTAAGCACTAGTGTTTTAAGGAACAGGTTAAAAAGAGAATCCTAATGTGATTTCTTGATAATGGGTGTGTTCCTTATCTTCTCCTAGTGTCTAAACTCTTCTCCATGGCTGGACCCCCAAATAATATTCCTTTACGTGCTAAGGGGTATCTAGAGAGTGGGATAGGTTTAATAACTACCCTCACCCTATCGCGTACCCTAACCCTAACCCCTACCCTAACCCTAACGCGTACCCTAATCCTAACCCGTACCCTAAACCGAGCCCTAACCCTAACACTAACCCTAACCCTAACCCTAACCCATACCCTACGCCCTACCCGAACCCCTCCCCGAACCCGTACCCTAAGCCGTACCCTAACCCTCATCCTAACCCTAACCCTAACCCTAAGCTACCCTTGACTGCTTCTGCCTCCAATAGATTTCCTAAGCACTAGTGTTTTAAGGAACAGGTTAAAAAGAGAATCCTAATGTGATTTCTTGATAATGGGTGTGTTCCTTATCTTCTCCTGGTGTCTAAACTCTTCTCCATGGCTGGACCCCCAAATAATATTCCTTTACATGCTAAGGGGTATCTAGAGAGTGGGATAGTTTTAATAACTACCCTCACCCTAACGCGTACCCTAACCCTAACCCCTACCCTAACCCTAACGCGTACCCTAATCCTAATCCGTACCCTAAACCGAGCCCTAACCCTAACAGTAACCCTAACCCTAACCCTAACCCATACCCTACGCCCTACCCGAAACCCTCCCCGAACCCGTACCCTAAGCCATACCCTAACCCTCACCCTAACCCTAACCCTAACCCTAAGCTACCCTTGACGGCTTCTGCCTCCAATAGATTTCCTAAGCACTAGTGTTTTAAGGAACAGGTTAAAATAGAATCCTAATGTGATTTCTTGATAATGGGTGTGTTCCTTATCTTCTCCTGGTGTCTAAACTCTTCTCCATGGCTGGACCCCCAAATAATATTCCTTTACGTGCTAAAGGGTATCTAGAGAGTGGGATAGGTTTAATAACTACCCTCACCCTAACGCGTAGCCTAACCCTAACCCCTACCCTAACCCTAACGCCTACCCTAATCCTAACCCGTACCCTAAACCGAGCCCTAACCCTAACACTAACCCTAACCCTAACCCTAACCCATACCTTACGCCCTACCCGAACCCCTCCCCGAACCCGTACCCTAAGCCATACCCTAACCCTCACCCTAACCCTAACCCTAACCCTAAGCTACCCTTGACTGCTTCTGCCTCCAATAGATTTCCTAAGCACTAGTGTTTTAAGGAACAGGTTAAAAAGAGAATCCTAATGTGATTTCGTGATAATGGGTGTGTTCCTTATCTTCTCCTAGTGTCTAAACTCTTCTCCATGGCTGGACCCCCAAATAATATTCCTTTACGTGCTAAGGGGTATCTAGAGAGTGCGATAGGTTTAATAACTACCCTCACCCTAACGCGTACCCTAACCCTAACCCCTACCCTAACCCTAACGCATACACTAATCATAACCCGTACCCTAAAACGAGCCCTAACCCTAACACTAACCCTAACCCTAACCCTAACTCATACCCTACGCCCTACCCGAACCGCTCCCTGAACCCGTACCCTAAGCCGTACCCTACCCCTCACCCTAACCCTAACCCTAACCCTAAGCTACCCTTGACTGCTTCTGCCTCCAATACATTTCCTAAGCACTAATGTTTTAAGGAACAGGTTAAAAAGAGAATCCTAATGTGATTTCTTGATAATGGGTGTGTTCCTTATCTTCTCCTCGTGTCTAAACTCTTCTCCATGGCTGGACCCCCAAATAATATTCCTTTACGTGCTAAGGGGTATCTAGAGAGTGGGATAGGTTTAATAACTACCCTCACCCTAACGCGTACCCTAACCCTAACCCCTACCCTAACCCTAACGCGTACCCTAATCCTAACACGTACCCTAAACCGAGCCCTAAACCTAACACTAACCCTAACCCTAACCCTAACCCATACCCTACGCCCTACCCGAACCCCTCCCCGAACCCGTACCCTAAGCCATACCCTGACACTCACCCTAACCCTAACCCTAACCCTAAGCTACCCTTGACTGCTTCTGCCTCCAATAGATTTCCTAAGCACTAGTGTTTTAAGGAACAGGTTAAAAAGAGAATCCTAATGTGATTTCGTGATAATGGGTGTGTTCCTTATCTTCTCCTAGTGTCTAAACTCTTCTCCATGGCTGGACCCCCAAATAATATTCCTTTACGTGCTAAGGGGTATCTAGAGAGTGGGATAGGTTTAATAACTACCCTCACCCTAACGCGTACCCTAACCCTAACCCCTACCCTAACCCTAACGCATACACTAATCATAACCCGTACCCTAAAACGAGCCCTAACCCTAACACTAACCCTAACCCTAACCCTAACCCATACCCTACGCCCTACCCGAACCCCTCCCTGAACCCGTACCCTAAGCCGTACCCTACCCCTCACCCTAACCCTAACCATAACCCTAAGCTACCCTTGACTGCTTCTGCCTCCAATACATTTCCTAAGCACTAATGTTTTAAGGAACAGGTTAAAAAGAGAATCCTAATGTGATTTCGTGATAATGGGTGTGTTCCTTATCTTCTCCTAGTGTCTAAACTCTTCTCCATGGCTGGACCCCAAAATAATATTCCTTTACGTGCTAAGGGGTATCTAGAGAGTGGGATAGGTTTAATAACTACCCTCACCCTAATGCGTACCCTAACCCTAACCCCTACCCTAACCCTAACGCGCACCCTAATCCTAGCCCGTACCCTAAACCGAGGCCTAAACCTAACACTAGCCCTAACCCTAACCCTATCCAATAACCTACGCCCTACCCGAACCCCTCCCCGAACCCGTACCCTAAGCCATACCCTACCCCTCACCCTAACCCTAACCATAACCCTAAGCTACCCTTGATTACTTCTGCCTTCAATAGATTTCCTAAGAACTAGTGTTTTAAGGAACAGGTTAAAAAGAGAATCCTAATGTGATTTCTTGATAATGGGTGTGTTCTTTATCTTCTCCTAGTGTCTAAATTCTTCTCCATGGCTGTACCCCCAAATAATATTCCTTTACGTGCTAAGGGGTATCTAGAGAGTGGGATAGGTTTAATAACTACCCTCACCCTAATGCGTACACTAACCCTAACACCTACCCTAACCCTAACGCGCACCCTAATCCTAACCCGTAACCTAAACCGAGCCCTAAACCTAACACTAGCCCTAACCCTAACCCTAACCCATAACCTACGCCCTACCCGAACCCCTCCCCGAACCCGTACCCTAAGCCGTACGCTAACTCCTAACCCTAACCCTAACCCTAAGCTACCCTTGACTGCTTCTGCCTCCAATAGACTTCCTAAGCACTAGTGTTTTAAGGAACAGGTTAAAAAGAGAATCCTAATGTGATTTCTTGATAATGGGTGTGTTCCTTATCTTCTCCTAGTGTCTAAACTCTTCTCCATGGCTGGACCCCCAAATAATATTCCTTTACGTGCTAAGGGGTATCTAGAGAGTGGGATAGGTTTAATAACTACCCTCACCCTATCGCGTACCCTAACCCTAACCCCTACCCTAACCCTAACCCGTACCCTAATCCTAACCCGTACCCTAAACCGAGCCCTAACCCTAACACTAACCCTAACCCTAACCCTAACCCATACCCTACGCCCTACCCGAACCCCTCCCCGAACCCGTACCCTAAGCCGTACCCTAACCCTCACCCTAACCCTAACCCTAACCCTAAGCTACCCTTGACTGCTTCTGCCTCCAATAGATTTCCTAAGCACTAGTGTTTTAAGGAACAGGTTAAAAAGAGAATCCTAATGTGATTTCTTGATAATGGCTGTGTTCCTTATCTTCTCCTGGTGTCTAAACTCTTCTCCATGGCTGGACCCCCAAATAATATTCCTTTACATGCTAAGGGGTATCTAGAGAGTGGGATAGTTTTAATAATTACCCTCACCCTAACGCGTACCCTAACCCTAACCCCTACCCTAACCCTAACGCGTACCCTAATCCTAACCCGTACCCTAAACCGAGCCCTAACCCTAACAGTAACCCTAACCCTAACCCTAACCTATACCCTACGCCCTACCCGAAACCCTCCCCGAACCCGTACCCTAAGCCATACCCTAACCCTCACCCTAACCCTAACCCTAAACCTAAGCTACCCTTGACTGCTTCTGCCTCCAATACATTTCCTAAGCACTAATGTTTTAAGGAACAGGTTAAAAAGAGAATCCTAATGTGATTTCTTGATAATGGGTGTGTTCCTTATCTTCTCCTCGTGTCTAAACTCTTCTCCATGGCTGGACCCCCAAATAATATTCCTTTACGTGCTAAAGGGTATCTAGAGAGTGGGATAGGTTTAATAACTACCCTCACCCTAACGCGTAGCCTAACCCTAACCCCTACCCTAACCCTAACGCGTACCCTAATCCTAACCCGTACCCTAAACCGAGCCCTAACCCTAACACTAACCCTAACCCTAACCCTAACCCATACCCTACGCCCTACCCGAACCCCTCCCCGAACCCGTACCCTAAGCCATACCCTAACCCTCACCCTAACCCTAACCCTAACCCTAAGCTACCCTTGACTGCTTCTGCCTCCAATAGATTTCCTAAGCACTAGTGTTTTAAGGAACAGGTTAAAAAGAGAATCCTAATGTGATTTCGTGATAATGGGTGTGTTCCTTATCTTCTCCTAGTGTCTAAACTCTTCTCCATGGCTGGACCTCCAAATAATATTCCTTTACGTGCTAAGGGGTATCTAGAGAGTGGGATAGGTTTAATAACTACCCTCACCCTAACGCGTACCCTAACCCTAACCCCTGCCCTAACCCTAATGCATACACTAATCATAACCCGTACCCTAAAACGAGCCCTAACCCTAACACTAACCCTAACCCTAACCCTAACCCATACCCTACGCCCTACCCGAACCCCTCCCTGAACCCGTACCCTAAGCCGTACCCTACCCCTCACCCTAACCCTAACCATAACCCTAAGCTACCCTTGACGGCTTCTGCCTCCAATAGATTTCCTAAGCACTAGTGTTTTAAGGAACAGGTTAAAAAGAGAATCCTAATGTGATTTCTTGATAATGGGTGTGTTCCTTATCTTCTCCTAGTGTCTAAATTCTTCTCCATGGCTGGACCCCCAAATAATATTCCTTTACGTGCTAAGGGGTATCTAGAGAGTGGGATAGGTTTAATATCTACCCTCACCCTAATGCGTACACTAACCCTAACCCCTACCCTAACCCTAACGCGCACCCTAATCCTAACCCGTACCCTAAACCGAGCCCTAAACCTAACACTAGCCCTAACCCTAACCCTAACCCATAACCTACGCCCTACCCGAACCCGTACCCTAAGCCGTAACCTAACTCTCACCCTAACCCTAACCCTAACCCTAAGCTACCCTTGACTGCTTCTGCCTCCAATACATTTCCTAAGCACTAATGATTTAAGGAACAGGTTAAAAAGAGAATCCTAATGTGATTTCTTGATAATGGGTGTGTTCCTTATCTTCTCCTCGTGTCTAAACTCTTCTCCATGGCTGGACCCCCAAATAATATTCCTTTACGTGCTAAGGGGTATCTAGAGAGTGGGATAGGTTTAATAACTACCCTCACCCTAACGCGTACCCTAACCCTAACCACTACCCTAACCCTAACGCATACACTAATCATAACCCGTACCCTAAAACGAGCCCTAACCCTAACACTAACCCTAACCCTAACCCTAACCCATACCCTACGCCCTACCCGAACCCCTCCCTGAACCCGTACCCTAAGCCGTACCCTACCCCTCACCCTAACCCTAACCATAACCCTAAGCTACCCTTGACGGCTTCTGCCTCCAATAGATTTCCTAAGCACAAGTGTTTTAAGGAACAGGTTAAAAAGAGAATCCTAATGTGATTTCTTGATAATGGGTGTGTTCCTTATCTTCTCCTCGTGTCTAAACTCTTCTCCATGGCTGGACCCCCAAATAATATTCCTTTACGTGCTAAGGGGTATCTAGAGAGTGGGATAGGTTTAATAACTACCCTCACCCTAACGCGTACCCTAACCCTAACCCCTACCCTAACCCTAACGCGTACCCTAATCCTAACACGTACCCTAAACCGAGCCCTAACCCTAACACTAACCCTAACCCTAACCCTAACCCATACCCTACGCCCTACCCGAAACCCTCCCCGAACCCGTACCCTAAGCCATACCCTGACACTCACCCTAACCCTAACCCTAACCCTAAGCTACCCTTGACTGCTTCTGCCTCCAATAGATTTCCTAAGCACTAGTGTTTTAAGGAACAGGTTAAAAAGAGAATCCTAATGTGATTTCGTGATAATGGGTGTGTTCCTTATCTTCTCCTAGTGTCTAAACTCTTCTCCATGGCTGGACCCCCAAATAATATTCCTTTACGTGCTAAGGGGTATCTAGAGAGTGGGATAGGTTTAATAACTACCCTCACCCTAACGCGTACCCTAACCCTAACCCCTACCCTAACCCTAACGCGTACCCTAATCCTAACCCGTACCCTAAACCGAGCCCTAACCCTAACACTAACCCTAACCCTAACCCTAACCCATACCCTACGCCCTACCCGAACCCCTCCCCGAACCCGTACCCTAAGCCATACCCTAACCCTCACCCTAACCCTAACCCTAACCCTAAGCTACCCTTGACTGCTTCTGCCTCCAATAGATTTCCTAAGCACTAGTGTTTTAAGGAACAGGTTAAAAAGAGAATCCTAATGTGATTTCGTGATAATGGGTGTGTTCCTTATCTTCTCCTAGTGTCTAAACTCTTCTCCATGGCTGGACCCCCAAATAATATTCCTTTACGTGCTAAGGGGTATCTAGAGAGTGGGATAGGTTTAATAACTACCCTCACCCTAACGCGTACCCTAACCCTAACCCCTACCCTAACCCTAACGCATACACTTATCATAACCCGTACCCTAAAACGAGCCCTAACCCTAACACTAACCCTAACCCTAACCCTAACCCATACCCTACGCCCTACACGAACCCCTCCCTGAACCCGTACCCTAAGCCGTACCCTACCCCTCACCCTAACCCTAACCCTAACCCTAAGCTACCCTTGACGGCTTCTGCCTCCAATAGATTTCCTAAGCACTAGTGTTTTAAGGAACAGGTTAAAAAGAGAATCCTAATGTGATTTCTTGATAATGGGTGTGTTCCTTATCTTCTCCTAGTGTCTAAATTCTTCTCCATGGCTGGACCCCCAAATAATATTCCTTTACGTGCTAAGGGGTATCTAGAGAGTGGGATAGGATTAATAACTACCCTCACCCTAATGCGTACACTAACCCTAACACCTACCCTAACCCTAACGCGCACCCTAATCCTAACCCGTAACCTAAACCGAGCCCTAAACCTAACACTAGCCCTAACCCTAACCCTAACCCATAACCTACGCCCTACCCGAACCCCTCCCCGAACCCGTACCCTAAGCCGTACGCTAACTCCTAACCCTAACCCTAACCCTAAGCTACCCTTGACTGCTTCTGCCTCCAATAGACTTCCTAAGCACTAGTGTTTTAAGGAACAGGTTAAAAAGAGAATCCTAATGTGATTTCTTGATAATGGGTGTGTTCCTTATCTTCTCCTAGTGTCTAAACTCTTCTCCATGGCTGGACCCCCAAATAATATTCCTTTACGTGCTAAGGGGTATCTAGAGAGTGGGATAGGTTTAATAACTACCCTCACCCTATCGCGTACCGTAACCCTAACCCCTACCCTAACCCTAACCCGTACCCTAATCCTAACCCGTACCCTAAACCGAGCCCTAACCCTAACACTAACCCTAACCCTAACCCTAACCCATACCCTACGCCCTACCCTAACCCCTCCCCGAACCCGTACCCTAAGCCGTACCCTAACCCTCATCTAACCCTAACCCTAACCCTAAGCTACCCTTGACTGCTTCTGCCTCCAATAGATTTCCTAAGCACTAGTGTTTTAAGGAACAGGTTCAAAAGAGAATCCTAATGTGATTTCTTGATAATGGGTGTGTTCCTTATCTTCTCCTGGTGTCTAAACTCTTCTCCATGGCTGGACCCCCAAATAATATTCCTTTACATGCTAAGGGGTATCTAGAGAGTGGGATAGTTTTAATAACTACCCTCACCCTAACGCGTACCCTAACCCTAACCCCTACCCTAACCCTAACGCGTACCCTAATCCTAACCCGTACCCTAAACCGAGCCCTAACCCTAACAGTAACCCTAACCCTAACCCTAACCCATACCCTACGCCCTACCCGAACCCCTCCCCGAACTCGGACCCTAAGCCGTACCCTAACCCTCACCCTAACCCTAACCCTAACCCTAAGCTACCCTTGACTGCTTCTGCCTCCAATAGATTTCCTAAGCACTAGTGTTTTAAGGAACAGGTTAAAAAGAGAATCCTAATGTGATTTCTTGATAATGGGTGTGTTCCTTATCTTCTCCTCGTGTCTAAACTCTTCTCCATGGCTGGACCCCCAAATAATATTCCTTTACGTGCTAAGGGGTATCTAGAGAGTGGGATAGGTTTAATAACTAACCTCACCCTATCACGTACCCTAACCCTAACCCCTACCCTAACCCTAACGCGTACCCTAATCCTAACCCGTACCCTAAACCGAGCCCTAACCCTAACACTAACCCTAACCCTAACCCTAACCCATACCCTACGCCCTACCCGAACCCCTCCCCGAACCCGTACCCTAAGCCATACCCTAACCCTCACCCTAACCCTAACCCTAACCCTAGGCTACCCTTTACTGCTTCTGCCTCCAATAGATTTCCTAAGCATTAGTGTTTTAAGGAACAGGTTAAAAAGAGAATCCTAATGTGATTTCTTGATAATGGGTGTGTTCCTTATCTTCTCCTCGTGTCTAACCTCTTCTCCATGGCTGGACCCCCAAATAATATTCCTTTACATGCTAAGGGGTATCTAGAGAGTGGGATAGGTTTAATAACTACCCTCACCCTAACGCGTACCCTAACCCTAACCCCTACCCTAACCCTAACGCGTACCCTAATCCTAACCCGTACCCTAAACCGAGCCCTAACCCTAACAGTAACCCTAACCCTAACCCTAACCCATACCCTACGCCCTACCCGAACCCCTCCCCGAACCCGTAACCTAAGCCATACCCTAACCCTCACCCTAACCCTAACCCTAACCCTAAGCTACCCTTGACTGCTTCTGCCTCCAATAGATTTCCTAAGCACTAGTGTTTTAAGGAACAGGTTAAAAAGAGAATCCTAATGTGATTTCGTGATAATGGCTGTGTTCCTTATCTTCTCCTAGTGTCTAAACTCTTCTCCATGGCTGGACCCCCAAATAAAATTCCTTTACGTGCTAAGGGGTATCTAGAGAGTGTGATAGGTTTAATAACTACCCTCACCCTAACGCGTACCCTAACCCTAACCCCTACCCTAACCCTAACGCGTACCCTAATCCTAGCCCGAACCCTAAACCGAGCCCTAACCCTAACCCTAACCCTAACCCATACCCTACGCCCTACCCGAACCCCTCCCCGAACCCGTACCCTAAGCCGTATCCTATCCCTAACCCTAATCCTAAGCTACCCTTGACTGCTTCTGCCTCCAATAGAATTCCTAAGCACTAGTGTTTTAAGGAACAGGTTAAAAAGAGAATCCTAATGTGATTTCTTGATAATGGGTGTGTTCCTTATCTTCTCCTCGTGTCTAAACTCTTCTCCATGGCTGGACCCCCAAATAATATTCCTTTACGTGCTAAAGGGTATCTAGAGAGTGGGATAGGTTTAATAACTACCCTCACCCTAACGCGTAGCCTAACCCTAACCCCTACCCTAACCCTAACGCGTACCCTAATCCTAACCCGTACCCTAAACCGAGCCCTAACCCTAACACTAACCCTAACCCTAACCCTAACCCATACCCTACGCCCTACCCGAACCCCTCCCCGAACCCGTACCCTAAGCCATACCCTAACCCTCACCCTAACCCTAACCCTAACCCTAAGCTACCCTTGACTGCTTCTGCCTCCAATAGATTTCCTAAGCACTAGTGTTTTAAGGAACAGGTTAAAAAGAGAATCCTAATGTGATTTCGTGATAATGGGTGTGTTCCTTATCTTCTCCTAGTGTCTAAACTCTTCTCCATGGCTGGACCCCCAAATAATATTCCTTTACGTGCTAAGGGGTATCTAGAGAGTGGGATAGGTTTAATAACTACCCTCACCCTAACGCGTACCCTAACCCTAACCCCTACCCTAACCCTAACGCATACACTTATCATAACCCGTACCCTAAAACGAGCCCTAACCCTAACACTAACCCTAACCCTAACCCTAACCCATACCCTACGCCCTACACGAACCCCTCCCTGAACCCGTACCCTAAGCCGTACCCTACCCCTCACCCTAACCCTAACCCTAACCCTAAGCTACCCTTGACGGCTTCTGCCTCCAATAGATTTCCTAAGCACTAGTGTTTTAAGGAACAGGTTAAAAAGAGAATCCTAATGTGATTTCTTGATAATGGGTGTGTTCCTTATCTTCTCCTAGTGTCTAAATTCTTCTCCATGGCTGGACCCCCAAATAATATTCCTTTACGTGCTAAGGGGTATCTAGAGAGTGGGATAGGATTAATAACTACCCTCACCCTAATGCGTACACTAACCCTAACACCTACCCTAACCCTAACGCGCACCCTAATCCTAACCCGTAACCTAAACCGAGCCCTAAACCTAACACTAGCCCTAACCCTAACCCTAACCCATAACCTACGCCCTACCCGAACCCCTCCCCGAACCCGTACCCTAAGCCGTACGCTAACTCCTAACCCTAACCCTAACCCTAAGCTACCCTTGACTGCTTCTGCCTCCAATAGACTTCCTAAGCACTAGTGTTTTAAGGAACAGGTTAAAAAGAGAATCCTAATGTGATTTCTTGATAATGGGTGTGTTCCTTATCTTCTCCTAGTGTCTAAACTCTTCTCCATGGCTGGACCCCCAAATAATATTCCTTTACGTGCTAAGGGGTATCTAGAGAGTGGGATAGGTTTAATAACTACCCTCACCCTATCGCGTACCGTAACCCTAACCCCTACCCTAACCCTAACCCGTACCCTAATCCTAACCCGTACCCTAAACCGAGCCCTAACCCTAACACTAACCCTAACCCTAACCCTAACCCATACCCTACGCCCTACCCTAACCCCTCCCCGAACCCGTACCCTAAGCCGTACCCTAACCCTCATCTAACCCTAACCCTAACCCTAAGCTACCCTTGACTGCTTCTGCCTCCAATAGATTTCCTAAGCACTAGTGTTTTAAGGAACAGGTTAAAAAGAGAATCCTAATGTGATTTCTTGATAATGGGTGTGTTCCTTATCTTCTCCTGGTGTCTAAACTCTTCTCCATGGCTGGACCCCCAAATAATATTCCTTTACATGCTAAGGGGTATCTAGAGAGTGGGATAGTTTTAATAACTACCCTCACCCTAACGCGTACCCTAACCCTAACCCCTACCCTAACCCTAACGCGTACCCTAATCCTAACCCGTACCCTAAACCGAGCCCTAACCCTAACAGTAACCCTAACCCTAACCCTAACCCATACCCTACGCCCTACCCGAACCCCTCCCCGAACTCGGACCCTAAGCCGTACCCTAACCCTCACCCTAACCCTAACCCTAACCCTAAGCTACCCTTGACTGCTTCTGCCTCCAATAGATTTCCTAAGCACTAGTGTTTTAAGGAACAGGTTAAAAAGAGAATCCTAATGTGATTTCTTGATAATGGGTGTGTTCCTTATCTTCTCCTCGTGTCTAAACTCTTCTCCATGGCTGGACCCCCAAATAATATTCCTTTACGTGCTAAGGGGTATCTAGAGAGTGGGATAGGTTTAATAACTAACCTCACCCTATCACGTACCCTAACCCTAACCCCTACCCTAACCCTAACGCGTACCCTAATCCTAACCCGTACCCTAAACCGAGCCCTAACCCTAACACTAACCCTAACCCTAACCCTAACCCATACCCTACGCCCTACCCGAACCCCTCCCCGAACCCGTACCCTAAGCCATACCCTAACCCTCACCCTAACCCTAACCCTAACCCTAAGCTACCCTTTACTGCTTCTGCCTCCAATAGATTTCCTAAGCATTAGTGTTTTAAGGAACAGGTTAAAAAGAGAATCCTAATGTGATTTCTTGATAATGGGTGTGTTCCTTATCTTCTCCTCGTGTCTAACCTCTTCTCCATGGCTGGACCCCCAAATAATATTCCTTTACATGCTAAGGGGTATCTAGAGAGTGGGATAGGTTTAATAACTACCCTCACCCTAACGCGTACCCTAACCCTAACCCCTACCCTAACCCTAACGCGTACCCTAATCCTAACCCGTACCCTAAACCGAGCCCTAACCCTAACAGTAACCCTAACCCTAACCCTAACCCATACCCTACGCCCTACCCGAACCCCTCCCCGAACCCGTAACCTAAGCCATACCCTAACCCTCACCCTAACCCTAACCCTAACCCTAAGCTACCCTTGACTGCTTCTGCCTCCAATAGATTTCCTAAGCACTAGTGTTTTAAGGAACAGGTTAAAAAGAGAATCCTAATGTGATTTCGTGATAATGGCTGTGTTCCTTATCTTCTCCTAGTGTCTAAACTCTTCTCCATGGCTGGACCCCCAAATAAAATTCCTTTACGTGCTAAGGGGTATCTAGAGAGTGTGATAGGTTTAATAACTACCCTCACCCTAACGCGTACCCTAACCCTAACCCCTACCCTAACCCTAACGCGTACCCTAATCCTAGCCCGAACCCTAAACCGAGCCCTAACCCTAACCCTAACCCTAACCCATACCCTACGCCCTACCCGAACCCCTCCCCGAACCCGTACCCTAAGCCGTATCCTATCCCTAACCCTAACCCTAAGCTACCCTTGACTGCTTCTGCCTCCAATAGAATTCCTAAGCACTAGTGTTTTAAGGAACAGGTTAAAAAGAGAATCCTAATGTGATTTCGTGATAATGGGTGTGTTCCTTATCTTCTCCTAGTGTCTAAACTCTTCTCCATGGCTGGACCCCCAAATAATATTCCTTTACGTGCTAAGGGGTATCTAGAGAGTGGGATAGGTTTAATAACTACCCTCACCCTAACGCGTACCCTAACCCTAACCCCTACCCTAACCTTAACGCGCAACCTAATCCTAGCCCGTACCCTAAACCGAGCCCTAAACCTAACACTAGCCCTAACCCTAACCCTATCCCATAACCTACGCCCTACCCTAACCCCTCCCCGAACCCGTACCCTAACCCTCACCCTAACCCTAACCCTAACCCTAAGCTACCCTTGACTGCTTCTGCCTCCAATAGACTTCCTAAGCACTAGTGTTTTAAGGAACAGGTTAAAAAGAGAATCCTAATGTGATTTCTTGATAATGGGTGTGTTCCTTATCTTCTCCTAGTGTCTAAACTCTTCTCCATGGCTGGACCCCCAAATAATATTCCTTTACGTGCTAAGGGGTATCTAGAGAGTGGGATAGGTTTAATAACTACCCTCACCCTAACGCGTACCCTAACCCTAACCCCTACCCTAACCCTAACGCGTACCCTAATCCTAACCCATACCCTAAACCGAGCCCTAACCCTAACACTAACCCTAACCCTAACCCTAACCCCTACCCTAACCCTAACGCGTACCCTAATCCTAACCCATACCCTAAACCGAGCCCTAACCCTAACACTAACCCTAACCCTAACCCTAACGCTAACCCATAACCTACGCCCTACCCGAACCCCCTCCTGAACCCGTACCCTAAGCCGTACCCTACCCCTCACCCTAACCCTAACCCTAACCGTAAGGTACCCTTGACGGCTTCTGCCTCCAATAGATTTCCTAAGCACTAGTGTTTTAAGGAACAGGTTAAACAGAGAATCCTAATGTGATTTCTTGATAATGGGTGTGTTCCTTATCTTCTCCTAGTGTCTAAACTCTTCTCCATGGCTGGACCCCCAAATAATATTCCTTTACGTGCTAAGGGGTATCTAGAGAGTGGGATAGGTTTAATAACTACCCTCACCCTAACGCGTACCCTAACCCTAACCCCTACCCTAACCCTAACGCGTACCCTAATCCTAACCCATACCCTAAACCGAGCCGTAACCCTAACACTAACCCTAACCCTAACCCTAACCCCTACCCTAACCCTAACGCGTACCCTAATCCTAACCCATACCCTAAACCGAGCCCTAACCCTAACACTAACCCTAACCCTAACCCTAACGCTAACCCATAACCTACGCCCTACCCGAACCCCCCCCTGAACCCGTACCCTAAGCCGTACCCTACCCCTCACCCTAACCCTAACCCTAACCGTAAGGTACCCTTGACGGCTTCTGCCTCCAATAGATTTCCTAAGCACTAGTGTTTTAAGGAACAGGTTAAAAAGAGAATCCTAATGTGATTTCTTGATAATGGGTGTGTTCCTTATCTTCTCCTAGTGTCTAAATTCTTCTCCATGGCTGGACCCCCAAATAATATTCCTTTACGTGCTAACGGGTATCTAGAGAGTGGGATAGGTTTAATAACTACCCTCACCCTAATGCGTACACTAACGCTAACCCCTACCCTAACACTAACGCGTACCCTAATCCTAACCCGTACACTAAACCGAGCCCTAACCCTAACTCTAGCCCTAACCCTCACCCTAACCCATACCCTACGTCCTACCCGAACCCCTCCCCGAACCCGTACCCTAAGCCGTACCCTAACCGTCACCCTAACCCTAACCCTAACCCTAAGCTACCCTTGACTGCTTCTGCCTCCAATAGATTTCCTAAGCACTAGTGTTTTAAGGAACAGGTTAAAAAGAGAATCCTAATGTGATTTCTTGATAATGGGTGTGTTCCTTATCTTCTCCTCGTGTCTAAACTCTTCTCCATGGCTGGACCCCCAAATAATATTCCTTTACGTGCTAAGGGGTATCTAGAGAGTGGGATAGGTTTAATAACTACCCTCACCCTAACGCGTACACTAACCCTAACCCCTACCCTAACCCTAACGCGTACCCTAATACTAACCCGTACCCTAAACCGAGCCCTAACCCTAACACTAACCCTAACCCTAACCCTAACCCATACCCTTCGCCCTACCCGAACCCCTCCCCGAACCCGTACCCTAAGCCGTACCCTAACCCTCACCCTAACCCTAACCCTAACCCTAAGCTACCCTTGACTGCTTCTGCCTCCAATAGACTTCCTAAGCACTAGTGTTTTAAGGAACAGGTTAAAAAGAGAATCCTAATGTGATTTCTTGATAATGGGTGTGTTCCTTATCTTCCCCTAGTGTCTAAACTCTTCTCCATGGCTGGACCCCCAAATAATATTCCTTTACGTGCTAAGGGGTATCTAGAGAGTGGGATAGGTTTAATAACTACCCTCACCCTAAAGCGTACCCTAACCCTAACCCCTACCCTAACTCTAACGCGTACCCTAATCCTAACCCGTAGCCTAAACAGAGCCCTAACCCTAACACTAACCCTAACCCTAACCCTAAACCATACCCTACGCCCTACCCGAACCCCTCCCCGAACCCGTACCCTAAGCCGTACCCTAACCTTCACCGTAACCCTAACCCTAACCCTAAGCTACCATTGATTGCTTCGGCCTCCAATAGAATTCCTAAGCACTAGTGTTTTAAGGAACAGGTTAAAAAGAGAATCCTAATGTGATTTCTTGATAATGGGTGTGTTCCTTATCTTCTCCTAGTGTCTAAACTCTTCTCCATGGCTGGACCCCCAAATAGTATTCCTTTACGTGCTAAGGGGTATCTAGAGAGTGGGATAGGTTTAATAACTAACCTCACCCTATCGCGTACCCTAACCCTAAGCCCTACCCTAACACTAACGCGTACCCTAATCCTAACCCGTACCCTAAACCGAGCCCTAACCCTAACACTAACCTTAACCCTAACCCTAACCCATACCTACGCCCTACCCGAAACCCTCCCTGAACCCGTACCCTAAGCCATACCCTAACCCTCACCGTAACCCTAACCCTAACGCTAAGCTACCCTTGACTGCTTCTGCCTCCAATAGATTTCCTAAGCACTAGTGTTTTAAGGAACAGGTTAAAAAGAGAATCCTAATGTGATTTCTTGATAATGGGTGTGTTCCTTATCTTCTCCTAGTGTCTAAACTCTTCTCCATGGCTGGACCCCCAAATAATATTCCTTTACGTGCTAAGGGGTATCTAGAGAGTGGGATAGGTTTAATAACTACCCTCACCCTAATGCGTACACTAACCCTAACCCCTACCCTAACACTAACGCGTACCCTAATCCTAACCCGTACCCTAAACCGAGTCCTAAACCTAACACTGACCCTAACCCTAACCCTAACCCATACCCTACGCCCTACCCAAACCCCTCCCTGAACCCGTACTCTAAGCCGTACCCTAACCCTCACCCTAACCCTAACCCTAACCCTAAGCTACCCTTGACTGCTTCTGCCTCCAATAGATTTCCTAAGCACTAGTGTTTTAAGGAACAGGTTAAAAAGAGAATCCTAATGTGATTTCTTGATAATGGGTGTGTTCCTTATCTTCTCCTAGTGTCTAAACTCTTCTCCATGGCTGGACCCCCAAATAATATTCCTTTACGTGCTAATGGGTATCTAGAGAGTGGGATAGGTTTAATAACTACCCTCACCCTAATGCGTACACTAACCCTAACCCCTACCCTAACCCTAACGCGTACCCTAATCCTAACCCGTACCCTAAACCGAGCCCTAACCCTAACACTAGCCCTAACCCTAACCCTAACCCATACCCTTCGCCCTACCCGAACCCCTCCCCGAACCCGTACCCTAAGCCGTACCCTAACCCTCACCCTAACCCTAACCCTAACCCTAAGCTACCCTTGACTGCTTCTGCCTCCAATAGACTTCCTAAGCACTAGTGTTTTAAGGAACAGGTTAAAAAGAGAATCCTAATGTGATTTCTTGATAATGGGTGTGTTCCTTATCTTCTCCTAGTGTCTAAACTCTTCTCCATGGCTGGACCCCCAAATAATATTCCTTTACGTGCTAAGGGGTATCTAGAGAGTGGGATAGGTTTAATAACTACCCTCACCCTAAAGCGTACCCTAACCCTAACCCCTACCCTAACACTAACGCGTACCCTAATCCTAACCCGTACCCTAAACAGAGCCCTAACCCTAACACTAACCCTAACCCTAACCCTAAACCATACCCTACGCCCTACCCGAACCCCTCCCCGAACCCGTACCCTAAGCCGTACCCTAACCTTCACCGTAACCGTAACCCTAACCCTAAGCTACCATTGATTGCTTCGGCCTCCAATAGAATTCCTAAGCACTAGTGTTTTAAGGAACAGGTTAAAAAGAGAATCCTAATGTGATTTCTTGATAATGGGTGTGTTCCTTATCTTCTCCTAGTGTCTAAACTCTTCTCCATGGCTGGACCCCCAAATAATATTCCTTTACGTGCTAAGGGGTATCTAGAGAGTGGGATAGGTTTAATAACTACCCTCACCCTATTGCGTACACTAACCCTAACCCCTACCCTAACACTAACGCGTACCCTAATCCTAACCCGTACACTAAACCGAGGCTTAAACCTAACACTGACCCTAACCCTAACCCTAACCCATACCCTACGCCCTACCCAAACCCCTCCCTGAACCCGTACCCTAAGCCGTACCCTACCCCTCACCCTAACCCTAACCCTAACCCTAAGCTACCCTTGACTGCTTCTGCCTCCAATAGATTTCCTAAGCACTAGTGTTTTAAGGAACAGGTTAAAAAGAGAATCCTAATGTGATTTCTTGATAATGGGTGTGTTCCTTATCTTCTCCTCGTGTCTAAACTCTTCTCCATTGCTGGACCCCCAATTAATATTCCTTTACGTGCTAAGGGGTATCTAGAGAGTGGGATAGGTTTAATAACTAACCTCACCCTATCGCGTACCCTAACCCTAACACCTACCCTAACCCTAACGCGTACCCTAATCCTAACCCGAACCCTGAACCGAGCCCTAACCCTAACTCTAACCCTAACCCATACCCTACGCCCTACCCGAACCCCTCCCCGAACCCGTACACTAAGCCGTACCCTAACCCTAACCCTAACCCTAAGCTACCCTTGACGGCTTCTGCCTCCAATAGATTTCCTAAACACTAGTGTTTTAAGGAACAGGTTAAAAAGAGAATCCTAATGTGATTTCTTGATAATGGGTGTGTTCCTTATCTTCTCCTAGTGTCTAAACTCTTCTCCATGGCTGGACCCCCAAATAATATTCCTTTACGTGCTAATGGGTATCTAGAGAGTGGGATAGGTTTAATAACTACCCTCACCCTAATGCGTACACTAACCCTAACCCCTACCCTAACCCTAACGCCTACCCTAATCCTAACCCGTAACCTAAACCGAGCCCTAACCCTAACACTAGCCCTAACCCTAACCCTAACCCATACCCTTCGCCCTACCCGAACCCCTCCCCGAACCCGTACCCTAAGCCGTACCCTAACCCTCACCCTAACCCTAACCCAACCCTAAGCTACCCTTGACTGCTTCTGCCTCCAATAGACTTCCTAAGCACTAGTGTTTTAAGGAACAGGTTAAAAAGAGAATCCTAATGTGATTTCTTGATAATGGGTGTGTTCCTTATCTTCTCCTAGTGTCTAAACTCTTCTCCATGGCTGGACCCCCAAATAATATTCCTTTACGTGCTAAGGGGTATCTAGAGAGTGGGATAGGTTTAATAACTACCCTCACCCTAAAGCGTACCCTAACCCTAACCCCTACCCTAACACTAACGCGTACCCTAATCCTAACCCGTACCCTAAACAGAGCCCTAACCCTAACACTAACCCTAACCCTAACCCTAAACCATACCCTACGCCCTACCCGAACCCCTCCCCGAACCCGTACTCTAAGCCGTACCCTAACCTTCACCGTAACCCTAACCCTAACCCTAAGCTACCATTGATTGCTTCGGCCTCCAATAGAATTCCTAAGCACTAGTGTTTTAAGGAACAGGTTAAAAAGAGAATCCTAATGTGATTTCTTGATAATGGGTGTGTTCCTTATCTTCTCCTAGTGTCTAAACTCTTCTCCATGGCTGGACCCCCAAATAATATTCCTTTACGTGCTAATGGGTATCTAGAGAGTGGGATAGGTTTAATAACTACCCTCACCCTAATGCGTACACTAACCCTAACCCCTACCCTAACCCTAACGCGTACCCTAATCCTAACCCGTACCCTAAACCGAGACCTAACCCTAACACTAGCCCTAACCCTAACCCTAACCCATACCCTTCGCCCTACACGAACCCCTCCCCGAACCCGTACCCTAAGCCGTACCCTAACCCTCACCTAACCCTAACCCTAACCCTAAGCTACCCTTGACTGCTTCTGCCTCCAATAGACTTCCTAAGCACAAGTGTTTTAAGGAACAGGTTAAAAAGAGAATCCTAATGTGATTTCTTGATAATGGGTGTGTTCCTTATCTTCTCCTAGTGTCTAAACTCTTCTCCATGGCTGGACCCCCAAATAATATTCCTTTACGTGCTAAGGGGTATCTAGAGAGTGGGATAGGTTTAATAACTACCCTCACGCTAAAGCGTACCCTAACCCTAACCCCTACCCTAACACTAACGCGTACCCTAATCCTAACCCGTACCCTAAACAGAGCCCTAACCCAAACACTAACCCTAACCCTAACCCTAAACCATACCCTACGCCCTACCCGAACCCCTCCCCGAACCCGTACCCTAAGCCGTACCCTAACCTTCACCGTAACCCCAACCCTAACCCTAAGCTACCATTGATTGCTTCGGCCTCCAATAGAATTCCTAAGCACTAGTGTTTTAAGGAACAGGTTAAAAAGAGAATCCTAATGTGATTTCTTGATAATGGGTGTGTTCCTTATCTTCTCCTAGTGTCTAAACTCTTCTCCATGGCTGGACCCCCAAATAATATTCCTTTACGTGCTAATGGGTATCTAGAGAGTGGGATAGGTTTAATAACTACCCTCACCCTAATGCGTACACTTACCCTAACCCCTACCCTAACCCTAACGCGTACCCTAATCCTAACCCGTACCCTAAACCGAGCCCTAACCCTAAAACTAGCCCTAACCCTAACCCTAACCCATACCCTTCGCCCTACCCGAACCCCTCCCCGAACCCGTACCCTAAGCCGTACCCTAACCCTCACCCTAACCCTAACCCTAAACCTAAGCTACCCTTGACTGCTTCTGCCTCCAATAGACTTCCTAAGCACTAGTGTTTTAAGGAACAGGTTAAAAAGAGAATCCTAATGTGATTTCTTGATAATGGGTGTGTTCCTTATCTTCTCCTAGTGTCTAAACTCTTCTCTATGGCTGGACCCCCAAATAATATTCCTTTACGTGCTAAGGGGTATCTAGAGAGTGGGATAGGTTTAATAACTCCCTCACCCTAAAGCGTACCCTAACCCCTAACCCCTACCCTACACTAACGCGTACCCTAATCCTAACCCGTACCCTAAACAGAGCCCTAACCCTAACACTAACCCTAACCCTAACCCTAAACCATACCCTACGCCCTACCCGAACCCCTCCCCGAACCCGTACCCTAAGCCGTACCCTAACCTCACCGTAACCCTAACCCTAACCCTAAGGTACCATTGATTGCTTCGGCCTCCAATAGAATTCCTAACCACTAGTGTTTTAAGGAACAGGTTAAAAAGAGAATCCTAATGTGATTTCTTGATAATGGGTGTGTTCCTTATCTTTTCCTAGTGTCTAAACTCTTCTCCATGGCTGGACCCCCAAATAATATTCCTTTACGTGCTAAGGGGTATCTAGAGAGTGGGAAAGGTTTAATAACTACCCTCACCCTAACGCGTACACTAACCCTAAGCCCTACCCTAACCCTAACGCGTACCCTAATCCTAACCCGTACCCTAAACCGAGCCCTAACCCTAACACTAACCCTAACCCTAACCCTAACCCATACCCTACGCCCTACCCGACCCCGTACCCTAAGCTGTACCCTAACCCTAACCCTAACCCTAAGCTACCCTTGACTGCATCTGCCTCCAATAGATTTCCTAAGCACTAGTGTTTTAAGGAACAGGTTAAAAAGAGAATCCTAATGTGATTTCTTGATAATGGGTGTGTTCCTTATCTTCTCCTAGTGTCTAAACTCTTCTCCATGGCTGGACCCCCAAATAGTATTCCTTTACGTGCTAAGGGGTATCTAGAGAGTGGGATAGGTTTAATAACTAACCTCACCCTATCGCATACCCTAACCCTAAGCCCTACCCTAACACTAACGCGTACCCTAATCCTAACCCGTACCCTAAACCGAGCCCTAACCCTAACACTAACCCTAACCCTAACCCTAACCCATACCCTACGCCCTACCCGAAACCCTCCCTGAACCCGTACCCTAAGCCCTACCCTAACCCTAACGCGTACCCTAATCCTAACCCGAACCCTGAACCGAGCCCTAACCCTAACTCTAACCCTAACCCATACCCTACGCCCTACCCGAACCCCTCCCCGAACCCGTACACTAAGCCGTACCCTAACCCTAACACTAACCCTAAGCTACCCTTGACGGCTTCTGCCTCCAATAGATTTCCTAAACACTAGTGTTTTAAGGAACAGGTTAAAAAGAGAATCCTAATGTGATTTCTTTATAATGGGTGTGTTCCTTATCTTCTCCTAGTGTCTAAACTCTTCTCCATGGCTGGACCCCCAAATAATATTCCTTTACGTGCTAATGGGTATCTAGAGAGTGGGATAGGTTTAATAACTACCCTCACCCTAATGCGTACACTAACCCTAACCCCTACCCTAACCCTAACGCGTACCCTAATCCTAACCCGTACCCTAAACCGAGCCCTAACCCTAACACTAACCCTAACCCTAACCCTAAACCATACCCTACGCCCTACCCTAACCCCTCCCCGAACCCGTACCCTAAGCCGTACCCTAACCTTCACCGTAACCCTAACCCTAACCCTAAGCTACCATTGATTGCTTCGGGCCTCCAATAGAATTCCTAAGCACTAGTGTTTTAAGGAACAGGTTAAAAAGAGAATCCTAATGTGATTTCTTGATAATGGGTGTGTTCCTTATCTTCTCCTAGTGTCTAAACTCTTCTCCATAGCTGGACCCCCAAATAATATTCCTTTACGTGCTAATGGGTATCTAGAGAGTGGGATAGGTTTAACAACTACCCTCACCCTAATGCGTACACTAACCCTAACCCCTACCCTAACACTAACGCGTACCCTAATCCTAACCCGTACCCTAAACCGAGTCCTAAACCTAACACTGACCCCTAACCCTAAAACCTAACCCATACCCTACGCCCTACCCAAACCCCTCCCTGAACCCGTACCCTAAGCTGTACCCTAACCCTCACCCTAACCCTAACCCTAACCCTAAGCTACCCTTGACGGCTTCTGCCTCCAATAGATTTCCGAAGCACTAGTGTTTTAAGGAACAGGTTAAAAAGAGAATCCTAATGTGATTTCTTGATAATGGGTGTGTTCCTTATCTTCTCCTCGTGTCTAAACTCTTCTCCATTGCTGGACCCCCAATTAATATTACTTTACGTGCTAAGGGGTATCTAGAGAGTGGGATAGGTTTAATAACTAACCTCACCCTATCGCGTACCCTAACCCTAACACCTACCCTAACCCTAACGCGTACCCTAATCCTAACCCGAACCCTGAAGCGAGCCCTAACCCTAACTCTAACCCTAACCCATACCCTACGCCCTACCCGAACCCCTCCCCGAACCCGTACACTAAGCCGTACACTAACCCTATCCCTAACCCTAAGCTACCCTTGACGGCTTCTGCCTCCAATAGATTTCCTAAACACTAGTGTTTTAAGGAACAGGTTAAAAAGAGAATCCTAATGTGATTTCTTGATAATGGGTGTGTTCCTTATCTTCTCCTAGTGTCTAAACTCTTCTCCATGGCTGGACACCCAAATAATATTCCTTTACGTGCTAATGGGTATCTAGAGAGTGGGATAGGTTTAATAACTACCCTCACCCTAATGCGTACACGAACCCTAACCCCTACCCTAACCCTAACGCGTACCCTAATCCTAACCCGTACCCTAAACCGAGCCCTAACCCTAACACTAGCCCTAACCCTAACCCTAACCCATACCCTTCGCCCTACCCGAACCCCTCCCCGAACCCGTACCCTAAGCCGTACCCTAACCCTCACCCTAACCCTAACCCTAACCCTAAGCCTTGACTGCTTCTGCCTCCAATAGACTTCCTAAGCACTAGTGTTTTAAGGAACAGGTTAAAAAGAGAATCCTAATGTGATTTCTTGATAATGGGGTGTGTTCCTTATCTTCTCCTAGTGTCTAAACTCTTCTCCATGGCTGGACCCCCAAATAATATTCCTTTACGTGCTAATGGGTATCTAGAGAGTGGGATAGGTTTAATAACTACCCTCACCCTAATGCGTACACTAACCCTAACCCCTACCCTAACCCTAACGCCTACCCTAATCCTAACCCGTACCCTAAACCGAGCCCTAACCCTAACACTAGCCCTAACCCTAACCCTAACCCATACCCTTCGCCCTACCCGAACCCCCTCCCCGAACCCGTACCCTAAGCCGTACCCTAACCCTCACCCTAACCCTAACCCAACCCCTAAAGGTACCCTTGACTGCTTCTGCCTCCAATAGACTTCCTAAGCACTAGTGTTTTAAGGAACAGGTTAAAAAGAGAATCCTAATGTGATTTCTTGATAATGGGTGTGTTCCTTATCTTCTCCTAGTGTCTAAACTCTTCTCCATGGCTGGACCCCCAAATAATATTCCTTTACGTGCTAAGGGGTATCTAGAGAGTGGGATAGGTTTAATAACTACCCTCACCCTAAAGCGTACCCTAACCCTAACCCCTACCCTAACACTAACGCGTACTCTAATCCTAACCCGTACCCTAAACAGAGCCCTAACCCTAACACTAACCCTAACCCTAACCCTAAACCATACCCTACGCCCTACCCGAACCCCTCCCCGAACCCGTACCCTAAGCCGTACCCTAACCTTCACCGTACCCCTAACCCTAACCCTAAGCTACCATTGATTGCTTCGGCCTCCAATAGAATTCCTAAGCACTAGTGTTTTAAGGAATAGGTTAAAAAGAGAATCCTAATGTGATTTCTGGATAATGGGTGTGTTCCTTATCTTCTCCTAGGGTCTAAACTCTTCTCCATGGCTGGACCCCCAAATAATATTCCTTTACGTGCTAATGGGTATCTAGAGAGTGGGATAGGTTTAATACCTACCCTCACCCTAATGCGTACACTAACCCTAACCCCTACCCTAACCCTAACGCGTACCCTAATCCTAACCCGTACCCTAAACCGAGACCTAACCCTAACACTAGCCCTAACCCTAACCCTAACCCATACCCCTTCGCCCTACACGAACCCCTCCCCGAACCCGTACCCTAAGCCGTACCCTAACCCTCACCTAACCCTAACCCTAACCCTAAGCTACCCTTGACTGCTTCTGCCTCCAATAGACTTCCTAAGCACAAGTGTTTTAAGGAACAGGTTAAAAAGAGAATCCTAATGTGATTTCTTGATAATGGGTGTGTTCCTTATCTTCTCCTAGTGTCTAAACTCTTCTCCATGGCTGGACCCCCAAATAATATTCCTTTACGTGCTAAGGGGTATCTAGAGAGTGGGATAGGTTTAATAACTACCCTCACCCTAAAGCGTACCCTAACCCTAACCCCTACCCTAACACTAACGCGTACCCTAATCCTAACCCGTACCCTAAACAGAGCCCTAACCCTAACACTAACCCTAACCCTAACCCTAAACCATACCCTACGCCCTACCCGAACCCCTCCCCGAACCCGTACCCTAAGCCGTACCCTAACCTTCACCGTAACCCCAACCCTAACCCTAAGCTACCATTGATTGCTTCGGCCTCCAATAGAATTCCTAAGCACTAGTGTTTTAAAGAACAGGTTAAAAAGAGAATCCTAATGTGATTTCTTGATAATGGGTGTGTTCCTTATCTTCTCCTAGTGTCTAAACTCTTCTCCATGGCTGGACCCCCAAATAATATTCCTTTACGTGCTAATGGGTATCTAGAGAGTGGGATAGGTTTAATAACTACCCTCACCCTAATGCGTACACTTACCCTAACCCCTACCCTAACCCTAACGCGTACCCTAATCCTAACCCGTACCCTAAACCGAGCCCTAACCCTAAAACTAGCCCTAACCCTAACCCTAACCCATACCCTTCGCCCTACCCGAACCCCTCCCCGAACCCGTACCCTAAGCCGTACCCTAACCCTCACCCTAACCCTAACCCTAAACCTAAGCTACCCTTGACTGCTTCTGCCTCCAATAGACTTCCTAAGCACTAGTGTTTTAAGGAACAGGTTAAAAAGAGAATCCTAATGTGATTTCTTGATAATGGGTGTGTTCCTTATCTTCTCCTAGTGTCTAAACTCTTCTCTATGGCTGGACCCCCAAATAATATTCCTTTACGTGCTAAGGGGTATCTAGAGAGTGGGATAGGTTTAATAACTACCCTCACCCTAAAGCGTACCCTAACCCTAACCCCTACCCTAACACTAACGCGTACCCTAATCCTAACCCGTACCCTAAACAGAGCCCTAACCCTAACACTAACCCTAACCCTAACCCTAAACCATACCCTACGCCCTACCCGAACCCCTCCCCGAACCCGTACCCTAAGCCGTACCCTAACCTTCACCGTAACCCTAACCCTAACCCTAAGCTACCATTGATTGCTTCGGCCTCCAATAGAATTCCTAACCACTAGTGTTTAAGGAACAGGTTAAAAAGAGAATCCTAATGTGATTTCTTGATAATGGGTGTGTTCCTTATCTTTTCCTAGTGTCTAAACTCTTCTCCATAGTTGGACCCCCAAATAATATTCCTTTACGTGCTAAGGGGTATCTAGAGAGTGGGAAAGGTTTAATAACTACCCTCACCCTAACGCGTACACTAACCCTAAGCCCTACCCTAACCCTAACGCGTACCCTAATCCTAACCCGTACCCTAAACCGAGCCCTAACCCTAACACTAACCCTAACCCTAACCCTAACCCATACCCTACGCCCTACCCGACCCCGTACCCTAAGCTGTACCCTAACCCTAACCCTAACCCTAAGTTACCCTTGACTGCATCTGCCTCCAATAGATTTCCTAAGCACTAGTGTTTTAAGGAACAGGTTAAAAAGAGAATCCTAATGTGATTTCTTGATAATGGGTGTGTTCCTTATCTTCTCCTAGTGTCTAAACTCTTCTCCATGGCTGGACCCCCAAATAGTATTCCTTTACGTGCTAAGGGGTATCTAGAGAGTGGGATAGGTTTAATAACTAACCTCACCCTATCGCATACCCTAACCCTAAGCCCTACCCTAACACTAACGCGTACCCTAATCCTAACCCGTACCCTAAACCGAGCCCTAACCCTAACACTAACCCTAACCCTAACCCTAACCCATACCCTACGCCCTACCCGAAACCCTCCCTGAACCCGTACCCTAAGCCCTACCCTAACCCTAACGCGTACCCTAATCCTAACCCGAACCCTGAACCGAGCCCTAACCCTAACTCTAACCCTAACCCATACCCTACGCCCTACCCGAACCCCTCCCCGAACCCGTACACTAAGCCGTAACCTAACCCTAACACTAACCCTAAGCTACCCTTGACGGCTTCTGCCTCCAATAGATTTCCTAAACACTAGTGTTTTAAGGAACAGGTTAAAAAGAGAATCCTAATGTGATTTCTTTATAATGGGTGTGTTCCTTATCTTCTCCTAGTGTCTAAACTCTTCTCCATGGCTGGACCCCCAAATAATATTCCTTTACGTGCTAATGGGTATCTAGAGAGTGGGATAGGTTTAATAACTACCCTCACCCTAATGCGTACACTAACCCTAACCCCTACCCTAACCCTAACGCGTACCCTAATCCTAACCCGTACCCTAAACCGAGCCCTAACCCTAACACTAACCCTAACCCTAACCCTAAACCATACCCTACGCCCTACCCTAACCCCTCCCCGAACCCGTACCCTAAGCCGTACCCTAACCTTCACCGTAACCCTAACCCTAACCCTAAGCTACCATTGATTGCTTCGGCCTCCAATAGAATTCCTAAGCACTAGTGTTTTCAGGAACAGGTTAAAAAGAGAATCCTAATGTGATTTCTTGATAATGGGTGTGTTCCTTATCTTCTCCTAGTGTCTAAACTCTTCTCCATAGCTGGACCCCCAAATAATATTCCTTTACGTGCTAATGGGTATCTAGAGAGTGGGATAGGTTTAACAACTACCCTCACCCTAATGCGTACACTAACCCTAACCCCTACCCTAACACTAACACGTACCCTAATCCTAACCCGTACCCTAAACCGAGTCCTAAACCTAACACTGACCCTAACCCTAACCCTAACCCATACCCTACGCCCTACCCAAACCCCTCCCTGAACCCGTACCCTAAGCCGTACCCTAACCCTCACCCTAACCCTAACCCTAACCCTAAGCTACCCTTGACTGCTTCTGCCTCCAATAGATTTCCGAAGCACTAGTGTTTTAAGGAACAGGTTAAAAAGAGAATCCTAATGTGATTTCTTGATAATGGGTGTGTTCCTTATCTTCTCCTCGTGTCTAAACTCTTCTCCATTGCTGGACCCCCAATTAATATTCCTTTACGTGCTAAGGGGTATCTAGAGAGTGGGATAGGTTTAATAACTAACCTCACCCTATCGCGTACCCTAACCCTAACACCTACCCTAACCCTAACGCGTACCCTAATCCTAACCCGAACCCTGAAGCGATCCCTAACCCTAACTCTAACCCTAACCCATACCCTACGCCCTACCCGAACCCCTCCCCGAACCCGTACACTAAGCCGTACACTAACCCTAACCCTAACCCTAAGCTACCCTTGACGGCTTCTGCCTCCAATAGATTTCCTAAACACTAGTGTTTTAAGGAACAGGTTAAAAAGAGAATCCTAATGTGATTTCTTGATAATGGGTGTGTTCCTTATCTTCTCCTAGTGTCTAAACTCTTCTCCATGGCTGGACACCCAAATAATATTCCTTTACGTGCTAATGGGTATCTAGAGAGTGGGATAGGTTTAATAACTACCCTCACCCTAACGCGTACCCTAAACCTAACCCCTACCCTAACCCTAACACGGACCCTTATCCTAACCCGTACCCTAAACCGAGCCCTAACCGTAACACTAGCCCTAACCCTACCCCTAACCCATACCCTATGCCCTACCCGAACCCCTCCCCGAACCCGTACCCTAAGCCGTACCCTAACCCTCACCCTAACCCTAACCCTAACCCTAAGCTACCCTTGACTGCTTCTGCCTCCAATAGATTTCCTAAGCACTAGTGTTTTAAGGAACAGGTTAAAAAGAGAATCCTAATGTGATTTCGTGATAATGGGTGTGTTCCTTATCTTCTCCTAGTGTCTAAACTCTTCTCCATGGCTGGACCCCCAAATAATATTCCTTTACGTGCTAAGGGGTATCTAGAGAGTGGGAAAGGTTTAATAACTACCCTCACCCTAACGCGTACACTAACCCTAAGCCCTACCCTAACCCTAACGCGTACCCTAATCCTAACCCGTACCCTAAACCGAGCCCTAACCCTAACACTAACCCTAACCCTAACCCTAACCCATACCCTACGCCCTACCCGAACCCGTACCCTAAGCTGTACCCTAACCCTAACCCTAACCCTAAGCTCCCCTTGACTGCTTCTGCCTCCAATAGATTTCCTAAGCACTAGTGTTTTAAGGAACAGGTTAAAAAGAGAATCCTAATGTGATTTCTTGATAATGGGTGTGTTCCTTATCTTCTCGTAGTGTCTAAACTCTTCTCCATGGCTGGACCCCCAAATAATATTCCTTTACGTGCTAAGGGGTATCTAGAGAGTGGGATAGGTATAATAACTACCCTCTCCCTAATGCGTACACTAACCCCAACCCCTAACCTAACCCTAACGCGTACCCTAATCCTAACCAGTATCCTAAACCGAGCCCTAACCCTAACACTAGCCCTAACCCTAACCCTAACCCATACCCTACACCCTACCCGAACCCCTCCCCGAACCCGTACCCTAAGCCGTACCCTAACCCTCACCCTAACCCTAACCCTAACCCTAAGCTACCCTTGACTGCATTTGCCTCCAATAGACTTCCTAAGCACTAGTGTTTTAAGGAACAGGTTAAAAAGAGAATCCTAATGTGATTTCTTGATAATGGGTGTGTTCCTTATCTTCTCCTAGTGTCTAAACTCTTCTCCATGGCTGGACCCCCAAATAGTATTCCTTTACGTGCTAAGGGGTATCTAGAGAGTGGGATAGGTTTAATAACTAACCTCACCCTATCGCGTACCCTAACCCTAAGCCCTACCCTAACACTAACGCGTACCCTAATCCTATCCCGTACCCTAAACCGAGCCCTAACCCTAACACTAACCCTAACCCTAACCCTA
Organism: Balaenoptera acutorostrata; assembly: GCF_949987535.1. NCBI lineage: Eukaryota > Metazoa > Chordata > Mammalia > Artiodactyla > Balaenopteridae > Balaenoptera > Balaenoptera acutorostrata. The sequence goes on along the minus strand of NW_026645817.1, from coordinate 67,611 downwards.
ACCCATACCCTACGCCCTACCCGAAACCCTCCCTGAACCCGTACCCTAAGCCGTACCCTAACCCTCACCGTAACCCTAACCCTAACCCTAAGCTACCCTTGACTGCTTCTGCCTCCAATAGATTTCCTAAGCACTAGTGTTTTAAGGAACAGGTTAAAAAGAGAATCCTAATGTGATTTCTTGATAATGGGTGTGTTCCTTATCTTCTCCTCGTGTCTAAACTCTTCTCCATGGCTGGACCCCCAAATAATATTCCTTTACGTGCTAAGTGGTATCTAGAGAGTGGGATAGGTTTAATAACTACCCTCACCCTAATGCGTACCCTAACCCTAACCCCTACCCTAACCCTAACGCATACCCTAATCTTAAACCGTACCCTAAACCGAGCCCTAACCCTAACACTAACCCTAACCCTAACCCATACCCTACGCCCTACCCGAACCCCTCCCCGAACATGTACCCTAAGCCGTACCCTAACCCTCACCCTCACCCTAACCCTAACCCTAACCCTGAGCTACCCTTGACGGCTTCTGCCTCCAATAGATTTCCTAAGCACTAGTGTTTTAAGGAACAGGTTAAAAAGAGAATCCTAATGTGATTTCTTGATAATGGGTGTGTTCCTTATCTTCTCCTCGTGTCTAAACTCTTCTCCATGGCTGGACCCCCAAATAATATTCCTTTACGTGCTAAGAGGTATCTAGAGAGTGGGATAGGTTTAATAACTACCCTCACCCTAACACGTACCCTAACCGTAACCCCTACCCTAACACTAACGCGTACCCTAATCCTAACCCATACCCTAAACCGAGCCCTAACCCTAACACTAACCCTAACCCTAACCCTAACCCTAACCCTATGCCCTACCCGAACCCGTACCCTAAGCTGTACCCTAACCCTAACCCTAACCCTAAGCTACCCTTGACTGCTTCTGCCTCCAATAGATTTCCTAAGCACTAGTGTTTTAAGGAACAGGTTAAAAAGAGAATCCTAATGTGATTTCTTGATAATGGCTGTGTTCCTTATCTTCTCCTAATGTCTAAACTCTTCTCCATGGCTGGACCCCCAAATAATATTCCTTTACGTGCTAAGGGGTATCTAGAGAGTGGGATAGGTTTAATAACTACCCTCACCCTAATGCGTACACTAACCCTAACACCTACCCTAACCCTAACGCGTACCCTAATCCTAACCCGTATCCTAAACCGAGCCCTAACCCTAACACTAGCCCTAACCCTAACCCTAACCCATACCCTACACCCTACCCGAACCCCTCCCCGAACCCGTACCCTAAGCCGTACCCTAACCCTCACCCTAACCCTAACCCTAACCCTAAGCTTCCCTTGACTGCATTTGCCTCCAATAGACTTCCTAAGCACTAGTGTTTTAAGGAACAGGTTAAAAAGAGAATCCTAATGTGATTTCTTGATAATGGGTGTGTTCCTTATCTTCTCCTAGTGTCTAAACTCTTCTCCATGGCTGGACCCCCAAATAGTATTCCTTTACGTGCTAAGGGGTATCTAGAGAGTGGGATAGGTTTAATAACTAACCTCACCCTATCGCGTACCCTAAACCTAAGCCCTACCCTAACACTAACGCGTACCCTAATCCTAACCCGTAACCTAAACCGAGCCCTAACCCTAACACTAACCCTAACCCTAACCCTAACCCATACCCTACGCCCTACCCGAAACCCTCCCTGAACCCGTACCCTAAGCCGTACCCTAACCCTCACCCTAACCCTAACCCTAACCCTAAGCTACCCTTGACTGCTTCTGCCTCCAATAGATTTCCTAAGCACTAGTGTTTTAAGGAACAGGTTAAAAAGAGAATCCTAATGTGATTTCTTGATAATGGGTGTGTTCCTTATCTTCTCCTAGTGTCTAAACTCTTCTCCATGGCTGGACCCCCAAATAATATTCCTTTACGTGCTAAGTGGTATCTAGAGAGTGGGATAGGTTTAATAACTACCCTCACCCTAACGCGTACCCTAACCCTAACCCCTACCCTAACCCTAACGCATACCCTAATCTTAACCCGTACCCTAAACCGAGCCCTAACCCTAACACTAACCCTAACCCTAACCCTAACCCTAACCCATACACTACGCCCTACACGAACCCCTCCCTGAACCCGTACCCTAAGCCGTACCCTACCCCTCACCCTAACCCTAACCCTAACCCTAAGCTACCCTTGACGGCTTCTGCCTCCAATAGATTTCCTAAGCAGTAGTGTTTTAAGGAACAGGTTAAAAAGAGAATCCTAATGTGATTTCTTGATAATGGGTGTGTTCCTTATCTTCTCCTAGTGTCTAAACTCTTCTCCATGGCTGGACCCCCAAATAATATTCCTTTACGTGCTAAGGGGTATCTAGAGAGTGGGATAGGTTTAATAACTACCCTCACCCTAATGCGTACACTAACCCTAACCCCTACCCTAACCATAACACGTACCCTAATCCTAACCCGTACTCTAAACCGAGCCCTAACCCTAACACTAGCCCTAACCCTAACCCTAACACATACCCTACGCCCTACCCGAACCCCTCCCTGAACCCGGACCCTAAGCCATACCCTGACCCTCACCGTAACCCTAACCCTAACCCTAAGCTACCCTTGACTGCTTCTGCCTCCAATAGATTTCCTAAGCACTAGTGTTTTAAGGAACAGGTTAAAAAGAGAATCCTAATGTGATTTCTTGATAATGGGTGTGTTCCTTATCTTCTCCTAGTGTCTAAACTCTTCTCCATGGCTGGACCCCCAAATAATATTCCTTTACGTGCTAAGGGGTATCTAGAGAGTGGGATAGTTTTAATAACTACCCTCACCCTAATGCGTACACTAACCCTAACCCCTACCCTAACACTAACGCGTACCCTAATCCTAACCCGTACCCTAAACCGAGTCCTAACCCTAACACTGACCCTAACCCTAACCCTAACCCATACCCTACACCCTACCCGAACCCCTCCCTGAACCCGTACCCTAAGCCGTACCCTAACCCTCACCCTAACCCTAACCCTAACCCTAAGCTACCCTTGACTGCTTCTGCCTCCAATAGATTTCCTAAGCACTAGTGTTTTAAGGAACAGGTTAAAAAGAGAATCCTAATGTGATTTCTTGATAAAGGGTGTGTTCCTTATCTTCTCCTCGTGTCTAAACTCTTCTCCATGGCTGGACCCCCAAATAATATTCCTTTACGTGCTAAGTGGTATCTAGAGAGTGGGATAGGTTTAATAACTACCCTCACCCTAACGCGTACCCTAACCCTAACCCCTACCCTAACCCTAACGCATACCCTAACCTTAACCCGTACCCTAAACCGAGCCCTAACCTTAACACTAACCCTAACCCTAACCCTAACCCTAACCCATACCCTACGCCCTACCCGAAACCCTCCCTGAACCCGTACCCTAAGCCGTACCCTACCCCTCACCCTAACCCTAACCCTAACCCTAAGCTACCCTTGACGGCTTCTGCCTCCAATAGATTTCCTAAGCACTAGTTTTTTAAGGAACAGGTTAAAAAGAGAATCCTAATGTGATTTCTTGATAATGGGTGTGTTCCTTATCTTCTCCTAGTGTCTAAACTCTTCTCCATGGCTGGACCCCCAAATAATATTCCTTTACGTGCTAAGGGGTATCTAGAGAGTGGGAAAGGTTTAATAGCTACCCTCACCCTAACGCGTACACTAACCCTAAGCCCTACCCTAACCCTAACGCGTACCCTAATCCTAACCCGTACCCTAAACCGAGCCCTAACCCTAACACTAACCCTAACCCTAACCCATACCCTACGCCCTACCCGAACCCCTCCCCGAACCCGTACCCTAAGCCGTACCCTAACCCTCACCCTCACCCTAACCCTAACCCTAACCCTGAGCTACCCTTGACGGCTTCTGCCTCCAATAGATTTCCTAAGCACTAGTGTTTTAAGGAACAGGTTAAAAAGAGAATCCTAATGTGATTTCTTGATAATGGGTGTGTTCCTTATCTTCTCCTCGTGTCTAAACTCTTCTCCATGGCTGGACCCCCAAATAATATTCCTTTACGTGCTAAGGGGTATCTAGAGAGTGGGATAGGTTTAATAACTACCCTCACCCTAACACGTACCCTAACCGTAACCCCTACCCTAACACTAACGCGTACCCTAATCCTAACCCATACCCTAAACCGAGCCCTAACCCTAACACTAACCCTAACCCTAACCCTAACCCATACCCTACGCCCTACCCGAAACCTTCCCCGAACCCGTACCCTAAGCCATACTCTAACGCTCACCCTAACCCTAACCCTAACCCTAAGCTACCCTTGACTGCTTCTGCCTCCAATAGATTTCCTAAACACTAGTGTTTTAAGGAACAGGTTAAAAAGAGAATCCTAATGTGATTTCGTGATAATGGGTGTGTTCCTTATCTTCTCCTCGTGTCTAAACTCTTCTCCATGGCTGGACACCCAAATAATATTCCTTTACGTGCTAAGGGGTATCTAGAGAGTGGGATAGGTTTAATAACTACCCTCACCCTAACACGTACCCTAACCGTAACCCCTACCCTAACACTAACGCGTACCCTAATCCTAACCCATACCCTAAACCGAGCCCTAACCCTAACACTAACCCTAACCCTAACCCTAACCCTAACCCTACGCCCTACCCGAACCCGTACCCTAAGCTGTACCCTAACCCTAACCCTAACCCTAAGCTACCCTTGACTGCTTCTGCCTCCAATAGATTTCCTAAGCACTAGTGTTTTAAGGAACAGGTTAAAAAGAGAATCCTAATGTGATTTCTTGATAATGGGTGTGTTCCTTATCTTCTCCTAGTGTCTAAACTCTTCTCCATGGCTGGACCCCCAAATAATATTCCTTTACGTGCTAAGGGGTATCTAGAGAGTGGGATAGGTTTAATAACTACCCTCACCCTAATGCGTACACTAACCCTAACCCCTACCCTAACCATAACACGTACCCTAATCCTAACCCGTACTCTAAACCGAGCCCTAACCCTAACACTAGCCCTAACCCTAACCCTAACACATACCCTACGCCCTACCCGAACCCCTCCCCGAACCCGGACCCTAAGCCATACCCTGACCCTCACCGTAACCCTAACCCTAACCCTAAGCTACCCTTGACTGCTTCTGCCTCCAATAGATTTCCTAAGCACTAGTGTTTTAAGGAACAGGTTAAAAAGAGAATCCTAATGTGATTTCTTGATAATGGGTGTGTTCCTTATCTTCTCCTAGTGTCTAAACTCTTCTCCATGGCTGGACCCCCAAATAATATCCCTTTACGTGCTAAGGGGTATCTAGAGAGTGGGATAGGTTTAATAACTACCCTCACCCTAATGCGTACACTAACCCTAACCCCTACCCTAACACTAACGCGTACCCTAATCCTAACCCGTACCCTAAACCGAGTCCTAACCCTAACACTGACCCTAACCCTAACCCTAACCCATACCCTACGCCCTACCCGAACCCCTCCCTGAACCCGTACCCTAAGCCGTACCCTAACCCTCACCCTAACCCTAACCCTAACCCTAAGCTACCCTTGACTGCTTCTGCCTCCAATAGATTTCCTAAGCACTAGTGTTTTAAGGAACAGGTTAAAAAGAGAATCCTAATGTGATTTCTTGATAATGGGTGTGTTCCTTATCTTCTCCTCGTGTCTAAACTCTTCTCCATGGCTGGACCCCCAAATAATATTCCTTTACGTGCTAAGTGGTATCTAGAGAGTGGGATAGGTTTAATAACTACCCTCACCCTAACGCGTACCCTAACCCTAACCCCTACCCTAACCCTAACGCATACCCTAATCTTAACCCGTACCCTAAACCGAGCCCTAACCTTAACACTAACCCTAACCCTAACCCTAACCCTAACCCATACCCTACGCCCTACACGAACCCCTCCCTGAACCCGTACCCTAAGCCGTACCCTACCCCTCACCCTAACCCTAACCCTAACCCTAAGCTACCCTTGACGGCTTCTGCCTCCAATAGATTTCCTAAGCACTAGTGTTTTAAGGAACAGGTTAAAAAGAGAATCCTAATGTGATTTCTTGATAATGGGTGTGTTCCTTATCTTCTCCTAGTGTCTAAACACTTCTCCATGGCTGGACCCCCAAATAATATTCCTTTACGTGCTAAGGGGTATCTAGAGAGTGGGAAAGGTTTAATAACTACCCTCACCCTAACGCGTACACTAACCCTAAGCCCTACCCTAACCCTAACGCGTACCCTAATCCTAACCCGTACCCTAAACCGAGCCCTAACCCTAACACTAACCCTAACCCTAACCCATACCCTACGCCCTACCCGAACCCCTCCCCGAACATGTACCCTAAGCCGTACCCTAACCCTCACCCTCACCCTAACCCTAACCCTAACCCTGAGCTACCCTTGACGGCTTCTGCCTCCAATAGATTTCCTAAGCACTAGTGTTTTAAGGAACAGGTTAAAAAGAGAATCCTAATGTGATTTCTTGATAATGGGTGTGTTCCTTATCTTCTCCTCGTGTCTAAACTCTTCTCCATGGCTGGACCCCCAAATAATATTCCTTTACGTGCTAAGGGGTATCTAGAGAGTGGGATAGGTTTAATAACTACCCTCACCCTAACACGTACCCTAACCGTAACCCCTACCCTAACACTAACGCGTACACTAATCCTAACCCATACCCTAAACCGAGCCCTAACCCTAACACTAACCCTAACCCTAACCCTAACCCATACCCTACGCCCTACCCGAACCCCTCCCCGAACCCGTACCCTAAGCCATACTCTAACCCTCACCCTAACCCTAACCCTAACCCTAAGCTACCCTTGACTGCTTCTGCCTCCAATAGATTTCCTAAGCACTAGTGTTTTAAGGAACAGGTTAAAAAGAGAATCCTAATGTGATTTCTTGATAATGGGTGTGTTCCTTATCTTCTCCTAGTGTCTAAACTCTTCTCCATGGCTGGACCCCCAAATAATATTCCTTTACGTGCTAAGGGGTATCTAGAGAGTGGGATAGGTTTAATAACAACCCTCACCCTAATGCGTACAGTAACCCTAACCCCTACCCTAACACTAACGCGTACCCTAATCCTAACCTGTACCCTAAACCGAGTCCTAAACCTAACACTGACCCTAACCCTAACCCTAACCTATACCCTACGCCCTACCCAAACCCCTCCCTGAACCCGTACCCTAAGCCGTACCCTAACCCTCACCCTAACCCTAACCCTAACCCTAAGCTACCCTTGACTGCTTCTGCCTCCAATAGATTTCCTAAGCACTAGTGTTTTAAGGAACAGGTTAAAAAGAGAATCCTAATGTGATTTCTTGATAATGGGTGTGTTCCTTATCTTCTCCTCGTGTCTAAACTCTTCTCCATGGCTGGACCCCCAAATAATATTCCTTTACGTGCTAAGTGGTATCTAGAGAGTGGGATAGGTTTAATAACTACCCTCACCCTAACGCGTACCCTAACCCTAACCCCTACCCTAACCCTAACGCATACCCTAATCTTAACCCGTACCCTACACCGAGCCCTAACCCTAACACTAACCCTAACCCTAACCCTAACCCATACCCTACGCCCTACACGAACCCCTCCCTGAACCCGTACCCTAAGCCGTACCCTACCCCTCACCCTAACCCTAACCCTAACCCTAAGCTACCCTTGACGGCTTCTGCCTCCAATAGATTTCCTAAGCAGTAGTGTTTTAAGGAACAGGTTAAAAAGAGAATCCCAATGTGATTTCTTGATAATGGGTGTGTTCCTTATCTTCTCCTAGTGTCTAAATTCTTCTCCATGGCTGGACCCCCAAATAATATTCCTTTACGTGCTAAGGGGTATCTAGAGAGTGGGATAGGTTTAATAACTACCCTCACCCTAATGCGTACACTAACCCTAACCCCTACCCTAACCATAACACGTACCCTAATCCTAACCCGTACTCTAAACCGAGCCCTAACCCTAACACTAGCCCTAACCCTAACCCTAACACATACCCTACGCCCTACCCGAACCCCTCCCCGAACCCGGACCCTAAGCCATACCCTGACCCTCACCGTAACCCTAACCCTAACCCTAAGCTACCCTTGACTGCTTCTGCCTCCAATAGATTTCCTAAGCACTAGTGTTTTAAGGAACAGGTTAAAAAGAGAATCCTAATGTGATTTCTTGATAATGGGTGTGTTCCTTATCTTCTCCTAGTGTCTAAACTCTTCTCCATGGCTGGACCCCCAAATAATATTCCTTTACGTGCTAAGGGGTATCTAGAGAGTGGGATAGGTTTAATAACTACCCTCACCCTAATGCGTACACTAACCCTAACCCCTACCCTAACACTAACGCGTACCCTAATCCTAACCCGTACCCTAAACCGAGTCCTAACCCTAACCCTAACCCTAACCCTAACCCTAACCCATACCCTACGCCCTACCCGAACCCCTCCCTGAACCCGTACCCTAAGCCGTACCCTACCCCTCACCCTAACCCTAACCCTAACCCTAAGCTACCCTTGACGGCTTCTGCCTCCAATAGATTTCCTAAGCACTAGTTTTTTAAGGAACAGGTTAAAAAGAGAATCCTAATGTGATTTCTTGATAATGGGTGTGTTCCTTATCTTCTCCTAGTGTCTAAACTCTTCTCCATGGCTGGACCCCCAAATAATATTCCTTTACGTGCTAAGGGGTATCTAGAGAGTGGGAAAGGTTTAATAGCTACCCTCACCCTAACGCGTACACTAACCCTAAGCCCTACCCTAACCCTAACGCGTACCCTAATCCTAACCCGTACCCTAAACCGAGCCCTAACCCTAACACTAACCCTAACCCTAACCCATACCCTACGCCCTACCCGAACCCCTCCCCGAACCCGTACCCTAAGCCGTACCCTAACCCTCACCCTCACCCTAACCCTAACCCTAACCCTGAGCTACCCTTGACGGCTTCTGCCTCCAATAGATTTCCTAAGCACTAGTGTTTTAAGGAACAGGTTAAAAAGAGAATCCTAATGTGATTTCTTGATAATGGGTGTGTTCCTTATCTTCTCCTCGTGTCTAAACTCTTCTCCATGGCTGGACCCCCAAATAATATTCCTTTACGTGCTAAGGGGTATCTAGAGAGTGGGATAGGTTTAATAACTACCCTCACCCTAACACGTACCCTAACCGTAACCCCTACCCTAACACTAACGCGTACCCTAATCCTAACCCATACCCTAAACCGAGCCCTAACCCTAACACTAACCCTAACCCTAACCCTAACCCATACCCTACGCCCTACCCGAAACCCTCCCCGAACCCGTACCCTAAGCCATACTCTAACCCTCACCCTAACCCTAACCCTAACCCTAAGCTACCCTTGACTGCTTCTGCCTCCAATAGATTTCCTAAACACTAGTGTTTTAAGGAACAGGTTAAAAAGAGAATCCTAATGTGATTTCGTGATAATGGGTGTGTTCCTTATCTTCTCCTCGTGTCTAAACTCTTCTCCATGGCTGGACCCCCAAATAATATTCCTTTACGTGCTAAGGGGTATCTAGAGAGTGGGATAGGTTTAATAACTACCCTCACCCTAACACGTACCCTAACCGTAACCACTACCCTAACACTAACGCGTACCCTAATCCTAACCCATACCCTAAACCGAGCCCTAACCCTAACACTAACCCTAACCCTAACCCTTACCCTAACCCTACGCCCTACCCGAACCCGTACCCTAAGCTGTACCCTAACCCTAACCCTAACCCTAAGCTACCCTTGACTGCTTCTGCCTCCAATAGATTTCCTAAGCACTAGTGTTTTAAGGAACAGGTTAAAAAGAGAATCCTAATGTGATTTCTTGATAATGGGTGTGTTCCTTATCTTCTCCTAGTGTCTAAACTCTTCTCCATGGCTGGACCCCCAAATAATATTCCTTTACGTGCTAAGTGGTATCTAGAGAGTGGGATAGGTTTTATAACTACCCTCACCCTAACGCGTACCCTAACCCTAACCCCTACCCTAACCCTAACGCATACCCTAATCTTAACCCGTACCCTAAACCGAGCCCTAACCCTAACACTAGCCCTAACCCTAACCCTAACACATACCCTACGCCTTACCCGAACCCCTCCCCGAACCAGGACCCTAAGCCGTACCCTGACCCTCACCCTAACCCTAACCCTAACCCTAAGCTACCCTTGACTGCTTCTGCCTCCAATAGATTTCCTAAGCACTAGTGTTTTAAGGAACAGGTTAAAAAGAGAATCCTAATGTGATTTCTTGATAATGGGTGTGTTCCTTATCTTCTCCTCGTGTCTAAACTCTTCTCCATGGCTGGACCCCCAAATAGTATTCCTTTACGTGCTAAGGGGTATCTAGAGAGTGGGATAGGTTTAATAACTACCCTCACCCTAATGCGTACACTAACCCTAACCCCTACCCTAACCCTAACGCGTACCCTAATCGTAACCCGTACCCTAAACCGAGCCCTAACTCTAACACTAGCCCTAACCCTAACCCTAACCCATACCCTACGCCCTACCCGAACCCCTCCCCGAACCCGTACCCTAAGCCGTACCCTAACCCTAACCCTAACCCTAAGCTACCCTTGACTGCTTCTGCCTCCAATAGATTTCCTAAGCACTAATGTTTTAAGGAACAGGTTAAAAAGAGAATCCTAATGTGATTTCTTGATAATGGGTGTGTTCCTTATCTTCTCCTCGTGTCTAAACTCTTCTCCATGGCTGGACCCCCAAATAATATTCCTTTACGTGCTAAGGGGTATCTAGAGAGTGGGATAGGTTTAATAACTACCCTCACCCTAACGCGTACCCTAACCCTAACCCCTACCCTAACCCTAACGTGCACCCTAATCCTAACCCGTACCCTAAACCGAGCCCTAAACCTAACACTAGCCCTAACCCTAACCCTAACCCATAACCTACGCCCTACCCGAACCCCTCCCCGAACCCGTACCCTAAGCCGTACCCTAACCCTCACCCTAACCCTAACCCTAACCCTAAGCTACCCTTGACTGCTTCTGCCTCCAATAGACTTCCTAAGCACTAGTGTTTTAAGGAACAGGTTAAAAACAGAATCCTAATGTGATTTCTTGATAATGGGTGTGTTCCTTATCTTCTCCTAGTGTCTAAACACTTCTCCATGGCTGGACCCCCAAATAATATTCCTTTACGTGCTAAGGGGTATCTAGAGAGTGGGATAGGTTTAATAACTACCCTCACCCTATCGCGTACCCTAACCCTAACCCCTACCCTAACACTAACGTGTACCCTAATCCTAACCCGTACCCTAAACCGAGCCCTAACCCTAACACTAACCCTAAACCTAACCCTAACCCATACCCTACGCCCTACCCGAACCCCTCCCCGAACCCGTACCCTAAGCCGTACCCTAACCCTCACCCTAACCCTAACCCTAAGCCTAAGCTACCCTTGACTGCTTCTGCCTCCAATAGATTTCCTAAGCACTAGTGTTTTAAGGAACAGGTTAAAAAGAGAATCCTAATGTGATTTCTTGATAATGGGTGTGTTCCTGATCTTCTCATCGTGTCTAAACTCTTCTCCATGGCTGGACCCCCAAATAATATTCCTTTACGTGCTAAGTGGTATCTAGAGAGTGGGATAGGTTTAATAACTACCCTCACCCTAATGCGTACCCTAACCCTAACCCCTACCCTAACCCTAACGCATACCCTAATCTTAACCCGTACCCTAAACCGAGCCCTAACCCTAACACTAACCCTAACCCTAACCCATACCCTACGCCCTACCCGAACCCCTCCCTGAACCCGTACCCTAAGCCGTACCCTACCCCTCACCCTAACCCTAACCCTAACCCTAAGCTACCCTTGACGGCTTCTGCCTCCAATAGATTTCCTAAGCACTAGTGTTTTAAGGAACAGGTTAAAAAGAGAATCCTAATGTGATTTCGTGATAATGGGTGTGTTCCTGATCTTCTCCTCGTGTCTAAACTCTTCTCCATGGCTGGACCCCCAAATAATATTACTTTACATGCTAAGGGGTATCTAGAGAGTGGGATAGGTTTAATAACTACCCTCACCCTAACGCGTACCCTAACCCTAACCCCTACCCTAACCCTAACGCGTACCCTAACCCTAACCCCTACCCTAACCGTAACGCATACCCTAATCTTAACCCGTACCCTAAACCGAGCCCTAACCCTAACACTAACCCTAACCCTTACCCTAACCCTAAGCTACCCTTGACTGCTTCTGCCTCCAATAGATTTCCTAAGCACTAGTGTTTTAAGGAACAGGTTAAAAAGAGAATCCTAATGTGATTTCGTGATAATGGGTGTGTTCCTTATCTTCTCCTAGTGTCTAAACTCTTCTCCATGGCTGGACCCCCAAATAATATTCCTTTACGTGCTAAGGGGTATCTAGAGAGTGTGATAGGTTTAATAACTACCCTCACCCTAACGCGTACCCTAACCCTAACCCCTACCCTAAACCCTAACGCATACCCTAAACTTAACCCGTACCCTAAACCGAGCCCTAACCCTAACACTAACCCTAACCCTAACCCTAACCCTAACCCTACGCCCTACCCGAACCCCTCCCTGAACCCGTACCCTAAGTCGTACCCTACCCCTCACCCTAATCCTAACCCTAACCCTAAGCTACCCTTGACGGCTTCTGCCTCCAATAGATTTCCTAAGCACTAGTGTTTTAAGGAACAGGTTAAAAAGAGAATTCTAATGTGATTTCTTGATAATGGGTGTGTTCCTTATTTTCTCCTCGTGTCTAACTCTTCTCCATGGCTGGACCTCCAAATAATATTCCTTTACGTGCTACGGGGTATGTAGAGAGTGGGATAGGTTTAATAACTATCCTCACCCTAACGCGTACCCTAACCCTAACCCCTACCCTAACCTTAACGCGCACCCTAATCCTAACCTGTACCCTAAACCGAGCCCTAACCCTAACACTAGCCCTAACCCTAACCCTAACACATACCCTACGCCCTACCCGAACCCCTCCCCGAACCCGTACCCTAAGCCGTACCCTAACCCTCACCCTAACCCTAACCCTAACCCTAAGCTACCCTTGATTGCTTCTGCCTCCAATAGACTTCCTAAGCACTAGTGTTTTAAGGAACAGGTTAAAAAGAGAATCCTAATGTGATTTCTTGATAATGGGTGTGTTCCTTATCTTCTCCTCGTGTCTAAACTCTTCTCCATGGCTGGACCCCCAAATAATATTCCTTTACGTGCTAAGGGGTATCTAGAGAGTGTGATAGGTTTAATAACTACCCTCACCCTAACGCGTACCCTAACCCTAACCCCTACCCTAACCCTAACGCATACCCTAATCTTAACCCGTACCCTAAACCGAGCCCTAAACCTAACACTAACCCTAACCCTAACCCTAACCCATACCCTACGCCCTACCCGAACCCCTCCCTGAACCCGTACCCTAAGCCGTACCCTACCCCTCACCCTAACCCTAACCCTAACCCTAAGCTACCCTTGACGGCTTCTGCCTCCAATAGATTTCCTAAGCACTAGTGTTTTAAGGAACAGGTTAAAAAGAGAATCCTAATGTGATTTCTTGATAATGGGTGTGTTCATTATCTTCTCCTCCTGTCTAAACTCTTCTCCATGGCTGGACCCCCAAATAATATTCCTTTACGTGCTAAGGGGTATCTAGAGAGTGGGATAGGTTTAATAACTACCCTCACCCTAACGCGTACCCTAACCCTAACCCCTACCCTAACCCTAACGCGTACCCCAATCCTAACCCGTACCCTAAACCGAGCCCTAACCCTAACACTAACCCTAACCCTAACCCTAAACCATACCCTATGCCCTACCCGAACCCCTCCCCGAACCCGTACCCTAAGCCATACCCTAACCCTCACCCTAACCCTTACCCTAACCCTAAGCTACCCTTGACTGCTTCTGCCTCCAATAGATTTCCTAAGCACTAGTGTTTTAAGGAACAGGTTAAAAAGAGAATCCTAATGTGATTTCGTGATAATGGGTGTGTTCCTTATCTTCTCCTAGTGTCTAAACTCTTTTCCATGGCTTGACCCCCAAATAATATTCCTTTATGTGCTAAGGGGTATCTAGAGAGTGGGATAGGTTTAATAACTACCCTCACCCTATCGCGTACCCTAACCCTAACCCCTACCCTAACACTAACGCATACCCTAATCTTAACCCGTACCCTAAACCGAGCCCTAAACCTAACACTAACCCTAACCCTAACCCTAACCCATACCCTACGCCCTACCCGAACCCCTCCCTGAACCCGTACCCTAAGCCGTACCCTACCCCTCACCCTAACCCTAACCCTAACCCTAAGCTACCCTTGACGGCTTCTGCCTCCAATAGATTTCCTAAGCACTAGTGTTTTAAGGAACAGGTTAAAAAGAGAATCCTAATGTGATTTCTTGATAATGGGTGTGTTCCTTATCTTCTCCTGGTGTCTAAACTCTTCTCCATGGCTGGAACCCCAAATAATATTCCTTTACGTGCTAAGGGGTATCTAGAGAGTGGGATAGGTTTAATAACTACCCTCACCCTAATGCGTACACTAACCCTAACCCCTACCCTAACCTTAACGCGCACCCTAATCCTAACCCGTACCCTAAACCGAGCCCTAACCCTAACACTAGCCCTAACCCTAACCGTAACCGATACCCTACGCCCTACCCGAACCCCTCCCCGAACCCGTACCCTAAGCCGTACCCTAACCCTCACCCTAACCCTAACCCTAACCCTAAGCTACCCTTGACTGCTTCTGCCTCCAATAGACTTCCTAAGCACTAGTGTTTTAAGGAACAGGTTAAAAAGAGAATCCTAATGTGATTTCTTGATAATGGGTGTGTTCCTTATCTTCTCCTAGTGTCTAAACTCTTCTCCATGGCTGGACCCCCAAATAATATTCCTTTACGTGCTAAGGGGTATCTAGAGAGTGGGATAGGTTTAATAAGTAACCTCACCCTATCGCGTACCCTAACCCTAACCCCTACCCTAACACTAACGCGTACCCTAATCCTAAACCGTACCCTAAACCGAGCCCTAACCCTAACCCTAACCCTAACCCTAACCCTAACCCATACCCTACGCCCTACCCGAACCCCTCCCCGAACCCGTACCCTAAGCCGTACCCTAACCCTCACCCTAACCCTAACCCTAACCCTAAGCTACCCTTGACTGCTTCTGCCTCCAATAGATTTCCTAAGCACTAGTGTTTTAAGGAAGAGTTTAAAAAGAGAATCCTAATGTGATTTCTTGATAATGGGTGTGTTCATTATCTTCTCCTCGTGTCTAAACTCTTCTCCATGGCTGGACCCCCAAATAATATTCTTTACGTGCTAAGGGGTATCTAGAGAGTGGGATAGGTTTAATAACTACCCTCACCCTAACGCGTACCCTAACCCTAACCCCTACCCTAACCCTAACGTGTACCCTAATCCTAACCCGTACCCTAAACCGAGCCCTAACCCTAACACTAACCCTAACCCTAACCCTAACCCATACCCTATGCCCTACCCGAACCCCTCCCCGAACCCGTACCCTAAGCCGTACCCTAACCCTCACCCTAACCCTAACCCTAACCCTAAGCTACCCTTGACTGCTTCTGCCTCCTATAGATTTCCTAAGCACTAGTGTATTAAGGAACAGGTTAAAAAGAGAATCCTAATGTGATTTCGTGATAATGGGTGTGTTCCTTATCTTCTCCTAGTGTCTAAACACTTCTCCATGGCTGGACCCCCAAATAATATTCCTTTATGTGCTAATGGGTATCTAGAGAGTGTGATAGGTTTAATAACTACCCTCACCCTAACGCGTACCCTAACCCTAACCCCTACCCTAACCCTAACGCATACCCTAATCTTAACCCGTACCCTAAACCGAGCCCTAACCCTAACACTAACCCTAACCCTAACACTAACCCATACCCTACGCCCTACCCGAACCCCTCCCTGAACCCGTACCCTAAGCCGTACCCTACCCCTCACCCTAACCCTAACCCTAACCCTAAGCTACCCTTGACGGCTTCTGCCTCCAATAGATTTCCTAAGCACTAGTGTTTTAAGGAACAGGTTAAAAAGAGAATCCTAATGTGATTTCTTGATAATGGGTGTGTTCCTTATCTTCTCCTCGTGTCTAAACTCTTCTCCATGGCTGGACCCCCAAATAATATTCCTTTACGTGCTAAGGGGTATCTAGAGAGTGTGATAGGTTTAATAACTACCCTCACCCTAACACGTACCCAAACCGTAACCCCTACCCTAACACTAACGCGTACCCTAATCCTAACCCGTACCCTAAAACGAGCCCTAACCCTAACACTAACCCTAACCCTAACCCTAATCCATACCCTACGCCCTACCCGAACCCCTCCCCGAACCCGTACCCTAAGCCATACCCTAACCCTCACCCTAACCCGAACCCTAACCCTAAGCTACCCTTGACTGCTTGTGCCTCCAATAGATTTCCTAAGCACTAGTGTTTTAAGGAACAGGTTAAAAAGAGAATCCTAATGTGATTTCGTGATAATGGGTGTGTTCCTTATCTTCTCCTAGTGTCTAAACTCTTCTCCATGGCTGGACCCCCAAATAATATTCCTTTACGTGCTAAGGGGTATCTAGAGAGTGGGAAAGGTTTAATAACTACCCTCACCCTAACGCGTACACTAACCCTAAGCCCTACCCTAACCCTAACGCGTACCCTAATCCTAACCCGTACCCTAAACCGAGCCCTAACCCTAACACTAACCCTAACCCTAACCCTAACCCATACCCTACGCCCTACCCGAACCCGTACCCTAAGCTGTACCCTAACCCTAACCCTAACCCTAAGCTCCCCTTGACTGCTTCTGCCTCCAATAGATTTCTTAAGCACTAGTGTTTTAAGGAACAGGTTAAAAAGAGAATCCTAATGTGATTTCTTGATAATGGGTGTGTTCCTTATCTTCTCGTAGTGTCTAAACTCTTCTCCATGGCTGGACCTCCAAATAATATTCCTTTACGTGCTAAGGGGTATCTAGAGAGTGGGATAGGTATAATAACTACCCTCTCCCTAATGCGTACACTAACCCCAACCCCTAACCTAACCCTAACGCGTACCCTAATCCTAACCAGTATCCTAAACCGAGCCCTAACCCTAACACTAGCCCTAACCCTAACCCTAACACATACCCTACACCCTACCCGAACCCCTCCCCGAACCCGTACCCTAAGCCGTACCCTAACCCTCACCCTAACCCTAACCCTAACCCTAAGCTACCCTTGACTGCATTTGCCTCCAATAGACTTCCTAAGCACTAGTGTTTTAAGGAACAGGTTAAAAAGAGAATCCTAATGTGATTTCTTGATAATGTGGGTGTTCCTTATCTTCTCCTAGTGTCTAAACTCTTCTCCATGGCTGGACCCCCAAATAGTATTCCTTTACGTGCTAAGGGGTATCTAGAGAGTGGGATAGGTTTAATAACTAACCTCACCCTATCGCGTACCCTAACCCTAAGCCCTACCCTAACACTAACGCGTACACTAATCCTAACCCGTACCCTAAACCGAGCCCTAACCCTAACACTAACCCTAACCCTAACCCTAACCCATACCCTACGCCCTACCCGAAACCCTCCCTGAACCCGTACCCTAAGCCGTACCCTAACCCTCACCGTAACCCTAACCCTAACCCTAAGCTACCCTTGACTGCTTCTGCCTCCAATAGATTTCCTAAGCACTAGTGTTTTAAGGAACAGGTTAAAAAGAGAATCCTAATGTGATTTCTTGATAATGGGAGTGTTCCTTATCTTCTCCTAGTGTCTAAACTCTTCTCCATGGCTGGACCCCCAAAATAATATTCCTTTACGTGCTAAGGGGTATCTAGAGAGTGGGATAGGTTTAATAACTACCCTCACCCTAATGCGTACACTAACCCTAACCCCTACCCTAACACTAACGCGTACCCTAATCCTAACCCGTACCCTAAACCGAGTCCTAAACCTAACACTGACCCTAACCCTAACCCTAACCCATACCCTACGCCCTACCCAAACCCCTCCCTGAACCCGTACCCTAAGCCGTACCCTAAACCTCACCCTAACCCTAACCCTAACCCTAAGCTACCCTTGACTGCTTCTGCCTCCAATAGATTTCCTAAGCACTAGTGTTTTAAGGAACAGGTTAAAAAGAGAATCCTAATGTGATTTCTTGATAATGGGTGTGTTCCTTATCTTCTCCTCGTGTCTAAACTCTTCTTCATGGCTGGACCCAAAATAATATTCCTTTACGTGCTAAGTGGTATCTAGAGAGTGGGATAGGTTTAATAACTACCCTCACCCTAACGCGTACCCTAACCCTAACCCCTACCCTAACCCTAACGCATACCCTAATCTTAACCCGTACCCTAAACCGAGCCCTAACCCTAACACTAACCCTAACCCTAACCCTAACCCTAACCCATACCCTACGCCCTACACGAACCCCTCCCTGAACCCGTACCCTAAGCCGTACCCTACCCCTCACCCTAACCCTAACCCTAACCCTAAGCTACCCTTGACGGCTTCTGCCTCCAATAGATTTCCTAAGCAGTAGTGTTTTAAGGAACAGGTTAAAAAGAGAATCCCAATGTGATTTCTTGATAATGGGTGTGTTCCTTATCTTCTCCTAGTGTCTAAACTCTTCTCCATGGCTGGACCCCCAAATAATATTCCTTTACGTGCTAAGGGGTATCTAGAGAGTGGGATAGGTTTAAAAACTACCCTCACCCTAATGCGTACACTAACCCTAACCCCTACCCTAACCATAACGCGTACCCTAATCCTAACCCGTACCCTAAACCGAGCCCTAACCCTAACACTAGCCCTAACCCTAACCCTAACACATACCCTACGCCCTACCCGAACCCCTCCCCGAACCCGGACCCTAAGCCGTACCCTGACCCTCACCCTAACCCTAACCCTAACCCTAAGCTACCCTTGACTGCTTCTGCCTCCAATAGATTTCCTAAGCACTAGTGTTTTAAGGAACAGGTTAAAAAGAGAATCCTAATGTGATTTCGTGATAATGGGTGTGTTCCTTATCTTCTCCTAGTGTCTAAACTCTTCTCCATGGCTGGACCCCCAAATAATATTCCTTTA
Source organism: Balaenoptera acutorostrata (assembly GCF_949987535.1). Classification (NCBI taxonomy): domain Eukaryota; kingdom Metazoa; phylum Chordata; class Mammalia; order Artiodactyla; family Balaenopteridae; genus Balaenoptera; species Balaenoptera acutorostrata. The sequence continues at coordinate 48,500 of NW_026645817.1, read as the reverse complement.
CGTTCTAAGGGGTATCTAGAGAGTGGGATAGGTTTAATAACTACCCTCACCCTAACGCGTACCCTAACCCTAACCCCTACCCTAACCCTAACGCGTACCCTAACCCTAACCCCTACCCTAACCGTAACGCATACCCTAATCTTAACCCGTACCCTAAACCGAGCCCTAACCCTAACACTAACCCTAACCCTAACCCTAACCCTAAGCTACCCTTGACTGCTTCTGCCTCCAATAGATTTCCTAAGCACTAGTGTTTTAAGGAACAGGTTAAAAAGAGAATCCTAATGTGATTTCTTGATAATGGGTGTGTTCCTTATCTTCTCCTAGTGTCTAAACTCTTCTCCATGGCTGGACCCCCAAATAATATTCCTTTACGTTCTAAGGGGTATCTAGAGAGTGTGATAGGTTTAATAACTACCCTCACCCTAACGCGTACCCTAACCCTAACCCCTACCCTAACCCTAACGCATACCCTAATCTTAACCCGTACCCTAAACCGAGCCCTAACCCTAACACTAACCCTAACCCTAACCCTAACCCATACCCTACGCCCTACCCGAACCCCTCCCTGAGCCCGTACCCTAAGCCGTACCCTACCCCTCACCCTAACCCTAACACTAACCCTAAGCTACCCTTGATCGCTTCTGCCTCCAATAGATTTCCTAAGCACTAGTGTTTTAAGGAACAGTTTAAAAAGAGAATTCTAATGTGATTTCTTGATAATGGGTGTGTTCCTTATCTTCTCCTCGTGACTAACTTTTCTCCGTGGCTGGACCTCCAAATAATATTCCTTTACGTGCTACGGGGTATGTAGAGAGTGGGATAGGTTTAATAACTATCCTCACCCTAACGCGTACCCTAACCCTATCCCCTACCCTAACCCTAACGCGTAGCCTAATCCTAACCCGTACCCTAAACCGAGCCCTAACCCTAACACTAACCCTAACCCTAACCCTAACCCATACCCTACGCCCTACCCGAACCCCTCCCCGAACCCATACCCTAAGCCGTACCCTAACCCTCTCCCTAACCCTAAACCTAACCCTAAGCTACCCTTGACTGCTTCTGCCTCCAATAGATTTCCTAAGCACTAGTGTTTTAAGGAACAGGTTAAAAAGAGAATACTAATGAGATTTCTTGATAATGGGTGTGTTCCTTATCTTCTCCTCCTGTCTAAACTCTTCTCCATGGCTGGACCCCCAAATAATATTCCTTTACATGCTAAGGGGTATCTAGAGAGTGGGATAGGTTTAATAACTACCCTCACCCTAACGCGTACCCTAACCCTAACCCCTACCCTAACCCTAACGCGTACGCTAACCCTAACCCCTACCCTAACCGTAACGCATAACCTAATCTTAACCCGTACCCTAAACCGAGCCCTAACCCTAACACTAACCCTAACCCTAACCCTAACCCTAAGCTACCCTTGACTGCTTCTGCCTCCAATAGATTTCCTAAGCACTAGTGTTTTAAGGAACAGGTTAAAAAGAGAATCCTAATGTGATTTCGTGATAATGGGTGTGTTCCTTATCTTCTCCTAGTGTCTAAACTCTTCTCCATGGCTGGACCCCCAAATAATATTCCTTTACGTGCTAAGGGGTATCTAGAGAGTGTGATAGGTTTAATAACTACCCTCACCCTAACGCGTACCCTAACCCTAACCCCTACCCTAACCCTAACGCATACCCTAATCTTAACACGTACCCTAAACCGAGCCCTAAACCTAACACTAACCCTAACCCTAACCCTAACCCATACCCTACGCCCTACCCGAACCCCTCCCTGAACCCGTACCCTAAGCCGTACCCTACCCCTCACCCTAACCCTAACCCTAACCCTAAGCTACCCTTGACGGCTTCTGCCTCCAATAGATTTCCTAAGCACTAGTGTTTTAAGGAACAGGTTAAAAAGAGAATCCTAATGTGACTTCTTGATAATGGGTGTGTTCATTATCTTCTCCTCGTGTCTAAACTCTTCTCCATGGTTGGACCCCCAAATAATATTCCTTTACGTGCTAAGGGGTATCTAGAGAGTGGGATAGGTTTAATAACTACCCTCACCCTAACGCGTACCCTAACCCTAACCCCTACCCTAACCCTAACGCGTACCCCAATCCTAACCCGTACCCTAAACCGAGCCCTAACCCTAACACTAACCCTAACCCTAACCCTAAACCATACCCTATGCCCTACCCGAACCCCTCCCCGAACCCGTACCCTAAGCCATACCCTAACCCTCACCCTAACCCTAACCCTAACCCTAAGCTACCCTTGACTGCTTCTGCCTCCAATAGATTTCCTAAGCACTAGTGTTTTAAGGAACAGGTTAAAAAGAGAATCCTAATGTGATTTCGTGATAATGGGTGTGTTCCTTATCTTCTCCTAGTGTCTAAACTCTTCTCCATGGCTGGACCCCCAAATAATATTCCTTTATGTGCTAAGGGGTATCTAGAGAGTGGGATAGGTTTAATAACTACCCTCACCCTATCGCGTACCCTAACCCTAACCCCTACCCTAACACTAACGCATACCCTAATCTTAACCCGTACCCTAAACCGAGCCCTAAACCTAACACTAACCCTAACCCTAACCCTAACCCATACCCTAAGCCGTACCCTACCCCTCACCCTAACCCTAACCCTAACCCTAAGCTACCCTTGACGGCTTCTGCCTCCAATAGATTTCCTAAGCACTAGTGTTTTAAGGAACAGGTTAAAAAGAGAATCCTAATGTGATTTCTTGATAATGGGTGTGTTCCTTATCTTCTCCTGGTGTCTAAACTCTTCTCCATGGCTGGAACCCCAAATAATATTCCTTTACGTGCTAAGGGGTATCTAGAGAGTGGGATAGGTTTAATAACTACCCTCACCCTAATGCGTGCACTAACCCTAACCCCTACCCTAACCTTAACGCGCACCCTAATCCTAACCCGTACCCTAAACCGAGCCCTAACCCTAACACTAGCCCTAACCCTAACCGTAACCGATACCCTACGCCCTACCCGAACCCCTCCCCGAACCCGTACCCTAAGCCGTACCCTAACCCTCACCCTAACCCTAACCCTAACCCTAAGCTACCCTTGACTGCTTCTGCCTCCAATAGACTTCCTAAGCACTAGTGTTTTAAGGAACAGGTTAAAAAGAGAATCCTAATGTGATTTCTTGATAATGGGTGTGTTCCTTATCTTCTCCTAGTGTCTAAACTCTTCTCCATGGCTGGACCCCCAAATAATATTCCTTTACGTGCTAAGGGGTATCTAGAGAGTGGGAAAGGTTTAATAACTACCCTCACCCTAACGCGTACACTAACCCTAAGCCCTACCCTAACCCTAACGCGTACCCTAATCCTAACCCGTACCCTAAACCGAGCCCTAACCCTAACACTAACCCTAACCCTAACCCTAACCCATACCCTACGCCCTACCCGAACCCGTACCCTAAGCTGTACCCTAACCCTAACCCTAACCCTAAGCTCCCCTTGACTGCTTCTGCCTCCAATAGATTTCCTAAGCACTAGTGTTTTAAGGAACAGGTTAAAAAGAGAATCCTAATGTGATTTCTTGATAATGGGTGTGTTCCTTATCTTCTCGTAGTGTCTAAACTCTTCTCCATGGCTGGACCCCCAAATAATATTCCTTTACGTGCTAAGGGGTATCTAGAGAGTGGGATAGGTATAATAACTACCCTCTCCCTAATGCGTACACTAACCCCAACCCCTAACCTAACCCTAACGCGTACCCTAATCCTAACCAGTATCCTAAACCGAGCCCTAACCCTAACACTAGCCCTAACCCTAACCTTAACCCATACCCTACACCCTACCCGAACCCCTCCCCGAACCCGTACCCTAAGCCGTACCCTAACCCTCACCCTAACCCTAACCCTAACCCTAAGCTACCCTTGACTGCATTTGCCTCCAATAGACTTCCTAAGCACTAGTGTTTTAAGGAACAGGTTAAAAAGAGAATCCTAATGTGATTTCTTGATAATGGGTGTGTTCCTTATCTTCTCCTAGTGTCTAAACTCTTCTCCATGGCTGAACCCCCAAATAGTATTCCTTTACGTGCTAAGGGGTATCTAGAGAGTGGGATAGGTTTAATAACTAACCTCACCCTATCGCGTACCCTAACCCTAAGCCCTACCCTAACACTAACGCGTACCCTAATCCTAACCCGTACCCTAAACCGAGCCCTAACCCTAACACTAACCCTAACCCTAACCCTAACCCATACCCTACGCCCTACCCGAAACCCTCCCTGAACCCGTACCCTAAGCCGTACCCTAACCCTCACCGTAACCCTAACCCTAACCCTAAGCTACCCTTGACTGCTTCTGCCTCCAATAGATTTCCTAAGCACTAGTGTTTTAAGGAACAGGTTAAAAAGAGAATCCTAATGTGATTTCTTGATAATGGGTGTGTTCCTTATCTTCTCCTAGTGTCTAAACTCTTCTCCATGGCTGGACCCCCAAATAATATTCCTTTACGTGCTAAGGGGTATCTAGAGAGTGGGATAGGTTTAATAACTACCCTCACCCTAATGCGTACACTAACCCTAACCCCTACCCTAACACTAACGCGTACCCTAATCCTAACCCGTACCCTAAACCGAGTCCTAAACCTAACACTGACCCTAACCCTAACCCTAACCCATACCCTACGCCCTACCCAAACCCCTCCCTGAACCCGTACCCTAAGCCGTACCCTAACCCTCACCCTAACCCTAACCCTAACCCTAAGCTACCCTTGACTGCTTCTGCCTCCAATAGATTTCCTAAGCACTAGTGTTTTAAGGAACAGGTTAAAAAGAGAATCCTAATGTGATTTCTTGATAATGGGTGTGTTCCTTATCTTCTCCTCGTGTCTAAACTCTTCTCCATGGCTGGACCCCCAAATAATATTCCTTTACGTGCTAAGTGGTATCTAGAGAGTGGGATAGGTTTAATAACTACCCTCACCCTAACGCGTACCCTAACCCTAACCCCTACCCTAACCCTAACGCATACCCTAATCTTAACCCGTACCCTAAACCGAGCCCTAACCCTAACACTAACCCTAACCCTAACCCTAACCCTAACCCATACCCTGCGCCCTACACGAACCCCTCCCTGAACCCGTACCCTAAGCCGTACCCTACCCCTCACCCTAACCCTAACCCTAACCCTAAGCTACCCTTGACGGCTTCTGCCTCCAATAGATTTCCTAAGCAGTAGTGTTTTAAGGAACAGGTTAAAAAGAGAATCCCAATGTGATTCCTTGATAATGGGTGTGTTCCTTATCTTCTCCTAGTGTCTAAACTCTTCTCCATGGCTGGACCCCCAAATAATATTCCTTTACGTGCTAAGGGGTATCTAGAGAGTGGGATAGGTTTAAAAACTACCCTCACCCTAATGCGTACACTAACCCTAACCCCTACCCTAACCATAACGCGTACCCTAATCCTAACCCATACCCTAAACCGAGCCCTAACCCTAACACTAGCCCTAACCCTAACCCTAACACATACCCTACGCCCTACCCGAACCCCTCCCAGAACCCGGACCCTAAGCCGTACCCTGACCCTCACCCTAACCCTAACCCTAACCCTAAGCTACCCTTGACTCCTTCTGCCTCCAATAGATTTCCTAAGCACTAGTGTTTTAAGGAACAGGTTAAAAAGAGAAACCTAATGTGATTTCTTGATAATGGGTGTGTTCCTTATCTTCTCCTAGTGTCTAAACTCTTCTCCATGGCTGGACCCCCAAATAGTATTCCTTTACGTGCTAAGGGGTATCTAGAGAGTGGGATAGGTTTAATAACTAACCTTACCCTATCGCGTACCCTAACCCTAAGCCCTACCCTAACACTAACGCGTACCCTAATCCTAACCCGTACCCAAAACCGAGCCCTAACCCTAACACTAACCCTAACCCTAACCCTAACACATACCCTACGCCTTACTCGAAACCCTCCCTGAACCCGTACCCTAAGCCGTACCCTAACCCTCACCGTAACCCTAACCCTAACCCTAAGCTACCCTTGACTGCTTCTGCCTCCAATAGATTTCCTAAGCACTAGTGTTTTAAGGAACAGGTTAAAAAGAGAATCCTAATGTGATTTCTTGATAATGGGTGTGTTCCTTATCTTCTCCTAGTGTCTAAACTCTTCTCCATGGCTGGACCCCCAAATAATATCCCTTTACGTGCTAAGGGGTATCTAGAGAGTGGGATAGGTTTAATAACTAACCTCACCCTAATGCGTACACTAACCCTAACCCCTACCCTAACACTAACGCGTACCCTAATCCTAACCCGTACCCTAAACCGAGTCCTAACCCTAACACTAACCCTAACCCTAACCCTAACCCATACCCTACGCCCTACCCGAACCCGTACCCTAAGCTGTACCCTAACCCTAACCCTAACCCTAAGCTCCCCTTGACTGCTTCTGCCTCCAATAGATTTCCTAAGCACTAGTGTTTTAAGGAACAGGTTAAAAAGAGAATCCTAATGTGATTTCTTGATAATGGGTGTGTTCCTTATCTTCTCGTAGTGTCTAAACTCTTCTCCATGGCTGGACCCCCAAATAATATTCCTTTACGTGCTAAGGGGTATCTAGAGAGTGGGATAGGTATAATAACTACCCTCTCCCTAATGCGTACACTAACCCCAACCCCTAACCTAACCCTAACGCGTACCCTAATCCTAACCAGTATCCTAAACCGAGCCCTAACCCTAACACTAGCCCTAACCCTAACCCTAACCCATACCCTACACCCTACCCGAACCCCTCCCCGAACCCGTACCCTAAACCGTACCCTAACCCTCACCCTAACCCTAAACCTAACCCTAAGCTACCCTTGACTGCATTTGCCTCCAATAGACTTCCTAAGCACTAGTGTTTTAAGGAACAGGTTAAAAAGAGAATCCTAATGTGATTTCTTGATAATGGGTGTGTTCCTTATCTTCTCCTAGTGTCTAAACTCTTCTCCATGGCTGGACCCCCAAATAGTATTCCTTTACGTGCTAAGGGGTATCTAGAGAGTGGGATAGGTTTAATAACTAACCTCACCCTATCGCGTACCCTAACCCTAAGCCCTACCCTAACACTAACGCGTACCCTAATCCTAAACCGTACCCTAAACCGAGCCCTAACCCTAACACTAACCCTAACCCTAACCCTAACCCATACCCTACGCCCTACCCGAAACCCTCCCTGAACCCGTACCCTAAGCCGTACCCTAACCCTCACCGTAACCCTAACCCTAACCCTAAGCTACCCTTGACTGCTTCTGCCTCCAATAGATTTCCTAAGCACTAGTGTTTTAAGGAACAGGTTAAAAAGAGAATCCTAATGTGATTTCTTGATAATGGGTGTGTTCCTTATCTTTTCCTAGTGTCTAAACTCTTCTCCATGGCTGGACCCCCAAATAATATTCCTTTACGTGCTAAGGGGTATCTAGAGAGTGGGATAGGTTTAATAACTACCCTCACCCTAATGCGTACACTAACCCTAACCCCTACCCTAACACTAACGCGTACCCTAATCCTAACCCGTACCCTAAACCGAGTCCTAAACCTAACACTGACCCTAACCCTAACCCTAACCCATACCCTACGCCCTACCCAAACCCCTCCCTGAACCCGTACCCTAAGCCGTACCCTAACCCTCACCCTAACCCTAACCCTAACCCTAAGCTACCCTTGACTGCTTCTGCCTCCAATAGATTTCCTAAGCACTAGTGTTTTAAGGAACAGGTTAAAAAGAGAATCCTAATGTGATTTCTTGATAATGGGTGTGTTCCTTATCTTCTCCTCGTGTCTAAACTCTTCTCCATGGCTGGACCCCCAAATAATATTCCTTTACGTGCTAAGTGGTATCTAGAGAGTGGGATAGGTTTAATAACTACCCTCACCCTAACGCGTATCCTAACCCTAACCCCTACCCTAACCCTAACGCATACCCTAATCTTAACCCGTACCCTAAACCGAGCCCTAACCCTAACACTAACCCTAACCCTAACCCATACCCTACGCCCTACACGAACCCCTCCCTGAACCCGTACCCTAAGCCGTACCCTACCCCTCACCCTAACCCTAACCCTAACCCTAAGCTACCCTTGACGGCTTCTGCCTCCAATAGATTTCCTAAGCAGTAGTGTTTTAAGGAACAGGTTAAAAAGAGAATCCCAATGTGATTTCTTGATAATGGGTGTGTTCCTTATCTTCTCCTAGTGTCTAAACTCTTCTCCATGGCTGGACCCCCAAATAATATTCCTTTACGTGCTAAGGGGTATCTAGAGAGTGGGATAGGTTTAAAAACTACCCTCACCCTAATGCGTACACTAACCCTAACCCCTACCCTAACCATAACGCGTACCCTAATCCTAACCCGTACCCTAAACCGAGCCCTAACCCTAACACTAACCCTAACCCTAACCCATACCCTACGCCCTACCCGAACCCCTCCCCGAACATGTACCCTAAGCCGTACCCTAACCCTCACCCTCACCCTAACCCTAACCCTAACCCTGAGCTACCCTTGACGGCTTCTGCCTCCAATAGATTTCCTAAGCACTAGTGTTTTAAGGAACAGGTTAAAAAGAGAATCCTAATGTGATTTCTTGATAATGGGTGTGTTCCTTATCTTCTCCTCGTGTCTAAACTCTTCTCCATGGCTGGACCCCCAAATAATATTCCTTTACGTGCTAAGGGGTATCTAGAGAGTGGGATAGGTTTAATAACTACCCTCACCCTAACACGTACCCTAACCGTAAGCCCTACCCTAACACTAACGCGTACACTAATCCTAACCCATACCCTAAACCGAGCCCTAACCCTAACACTAACCCTAACCCTAACCCTAACCCATACCCTACGCCCTACCCGAACCCCTCCCCGAACCCGTACCCTAAGCCATACTCTAACCCTCACCCTAACCCTAACCCTAACCCTAAGCTACCCTTGACTGCTTCTGCCTCCAATAGATTTCCTAAGCACTAGTGTTTTAAGGAACAGGTTAAAAAGAGAATCCTAATGTGATTTCTTGATAATGGGTGTGTTCCTTATCTTCTCCTAGTGTCTAAACTCTTCTCCATGGCTGGACCCCCAAATAATATTCCTTTACGTGCTAAGGGGTATCTAGAGAGTGGGATAGGTTTAATAACTACCCTCACCCTAATGCGTACACTAACCCTAACCCCTACCCTAACACTAACGCGTACACTAATCCTAACCCGTACCCTAAACCGAGTCCTAAACCTAACACTGACCCTAACCCTAACCCTAACCCATACCCTACGCCCTACCCAAACCCCTCCCTGAACCCGTACCCTAAGCCGTACCCTAAGCCGTACCCTAACCCTCACCCTAACCCTAAGCTACCCTTGACTGCTTCTGCCTCCAATAGATTTCCTAAGCACTAGTGTTTTAAGGAACAGGTTAAAAAGAGAATCCTAATGTGATTTCTTGATAATGGGTGTGTTCCTTATCTTCTCCTCGTGTCTAAACTCTTCTCCATGGCTGGACCCCCAAATAATATTCCTTTACGTGCTAAGTGGTATCTAGAGAGTGGGATAGGTTTAATAACTACCCTCACCCTAACGCGTACCCTAACCCTAACCCCTACCCTAACCCTAACGCATACCCTAATCTTAACCCGTACCCTAAACCGAGCCCTAACCCTAACACTAACCCTAACCCTAACCCTAACCCATACCCTACGCCCTACACGAACCCCTCCCTGAACCCGTACCCTAAGCCGTACCATACCCCTCACCCTAACCCTAACCCTAACCCTAAGCTACCCTTGACGGTTTCTGCCTCCAATAGATTTCCTAAGCAGTAGTGTTTTAAGGAACAGGTTAAAAAGAGAATCCCAATGTGATTTCTTGATAATGGGTGTGTTCCTTATCTTCTCCTAGTGTCTAAACTCTTCTCCATGGCTGGACCCCCAAATAATATTCCTTTACGTGCTAAGGGGTATCTAGAGAGTGGGATAGGTTTAAAAACTACCCTCACCCTAATGCGTACACTAACCCTAACCCCTACCCTAACCATAACGCGTACCCTAATCCTAACCCGTACCCTAAACCGAGCCCTAACCCTAACACTAGCCCTAACCCTAACCGTAACCCATACCCTACGCCCTACCCGAACCCCTCCCCGAACCCGGACCCTAAGCCGTACCCTGACCCTCACCCTAACCCTAACCCTAACCCTAAGCTACCCTTGACTGCTTCTGCCTCCAATAGATTTCCTAAGCACTAGTGTTTTAAGGAACAGGTTAAAAAGAGAAACCTAATGTGATTTCTTGATAATGGGTGTGTTCCTTATCTTCTCCTCGTGTCTAAACTCTTCTCCATGGCTGGACCCCCAAATAGTATTCCTTTACGTGCTAAGGGGTATCTAGAGAGTGGGATAGGTTTAATAACTAACCTTACCCTATCGCGTACCCTAACCCTAAGCCCTACCCTAACACTAACGCGTACCCTAATCCTAACCCGTACCCTAAACCGAGCCCTAACCCTAACACTAACCGTAACCCTAACCCTAACCCATACCCTACGCCTTACTCGAAACCCTCCCTGAACCCGTACCCTAAGCCGTACCCTAACCCTCACCGTAACCCTAACCCTAACCCTAAGCTACCCTTGACTGCTTCTGCCTCCAATAGATTTCCTAAGCACTAGTGTTTTAAGGAACAGGTTAAAAAGAGAATCCTAATGTGATTTCTTGATAATGGGTGTGTTCCTTATCTTCTCCTAGTGTCTAAACTCTTCTCCATGGCTGGACCCCCAAATAATATTCCTTTACGTGCTAAGGGGTATCTAGAGAGTGGGATAGGTTTAAAAACTACCCTCACCCTAATGCGTACACTAACCCTAACCCCTACCCTAACCATAACGCGTACCCTAATCCTAACCCGTACCCTAAACCGAGCCCTAACCCTAACACTAGCCCTAACCCTAACCCTAACACATACCCTACGCCCTACCCGAACCCCTCCCAGAACCCGGACCCTAAGCCGTACCCTGACCCTCACCCTAACCCTAACCCTAACCCTAAGCTACCCTTGACTGCTTCTGCCTCCAATAGATTTCCTAAGCACTAGTGTTTTAAGGAACAGGTTAAAAAGAGAAACCTAATGTGATTTCTTGATAATGGGTGTGTTCCTTATCTTCTCCTCGTGTCTAAACTCTTCTCGATGGCTGGACCCCCAAATAGTATTCCTTTACGTGCTAAGGGGTATCTAGAGAGTGGGATAGGTTTAATAACTAACCTTACCCTATCGCGTACCCTAACCCTAAGCCCTACCCTAACACTAACGCGTACCCTAATCCTAACCCGTACCCTAAACCGAGCCCTAACCCTAACACTAACCCTAACCCTAACCCTAACCCATACCCTACGCCTTACTCGAAACCCTCCCTGAACCCGTACCCTAAGCCGTACCCTAACCCTCACCGTAACCCTAACCCTAACCCTAAGCTACCCTTGACTGCTTCTGCCTCCAATAGATTTCCTAAGCACTAGTGTTTTAAGGAACAGGTTAAAAAGAGAATCCTAATGTGATTTCTTGATAATGGGTGTGTTCCTTATCTTCTCCTAGTGTCTAAACTCTTCTCCATGGCTGGACCCCCAAATAATATCCCTTTACGTGCTAAGGGGTATCTAGAGAGTGGGATAGGTTTAATAACTAACCTCACCCTAATGCGTACACTAACCCTAACCCCTACCCTAACACTAACGCGTACCCTAATCCTAACCCGTACCCTAAACCGAGTCCTAACCCTAACACTGACCCTAACCCTAACCCTAACCCATACCCTACGCCCTACCCGAACCCGTACCCTAAGCTGTACCCTAACCCTAACCCTAACCCTAAGCTCCCCTTGACTGCTTCTGCCTCCAATAGATTTCCTAAGCACTAGTGTTTTAAGGAACAGGTTAAAAAGAGAATCCTAATGTGATTTCTTGATAATGGGTGTGTTCCTTATCTTCTCGTAGTGTCTAAACTCTTCTCCATGGCTGGACCCCCAAATAATATTCCTTTACGTGCTAAGGGGTATCTAGAGAGTGGGATAGGTATAATAACTACCCTCTCCCTAATGCGTACACTAACCCCAACCCCTAACCTAACCCTAACGCGTACCCTAATCCTAACCAGTATCCTAAACCGAGCCCTAACCCTAACACTAGCCCTAACCCTAACCCTAACCCATACCCTACACCCTACCCGAACCCCTCCCCGAACCCGTACCCTAAACCGTACCCTAACCCTCACCCTAACCCTAACCCTAACCCTAAGCTACCCTTGACTGCATTTGCCTCCAATAGACTTCCTAAGCACTAGTGTTTTAAGGAACAGGTTAAAAAGAGAATCCTAATGTGATTTCTTGATAATGGGTGTGTTCCTTATCTTCTCCTAGTGTCTAAACTCTTCTCCATGGCTGGACCCCCAAATAGTATTCCTTTACGTGCTAAGGGGTATCTAGAGAGTGGGATAGGTTTAATAACTAACCTCACCCTATCGCGTACCCTAACCCTAAGCCCTACCCTAACACTAACGCGTACCCTAATCCTAACCCGTACCCTAAACCGAGCCCTAACCCTAACACTAACCCTAACCCTAACCCTAACCCATACCCTACGCCCTACCCGAAACCCTCCCTGAACCCGTACCCTAAGCCGTACCCTAACCCTCACCGTAACCCTAACCCTAACCCTAAGCTACCCTTGACTGCTTCTGCCTCCAATAGATTTCCTAAGCACTAGTGTTTTAAGGAACAGGTTAAAAAGAGAATCCTAATGTGATTTCTTGATAATGGGTGTGTTCCTTATCTTCTCCTAGTGTCTAAACTCTTCTCCATGGCTGGACCCCCAAATAATATTCCTTTACGTGCTAAGGGGTATCTAGAGAGTGGGATAGGTTTAATAACTACCCTCACCCTAATGCGTACACTAACCCTAACCCCTACCCTAACACTAACGCGTACCCTAATCCTAACCCGTACCCTAAACCGAGTCCTAAACCTAACACTGACCCTAACCCTAACCCTAACCCATACCCTACGCCCTACCCAAACCCCTCCCTGAACCCGTACCCTAAGCCGTACCCTAACCCTCACCCTAACCCTAACCCTAACCCTAAGCTAACCTTGACTGCTTCTGCCTCCAATAGATTTCCTAAGCACTAGTGTTTTAAGGAACAGGTTAAAAAGAGAATCCTAATGTGATTTCTTGATAATGGGTGTGTTCCTTATCTTCTCCTCGTGTCTAAACTCTTCTCCATGGCTGGACCCCCAAATAATATTCCTTTACGTGCTAAGTGGTATCTAGAGAGTGGGATAGGTTTAATAACTACCCTCACCCTAACGCGTATCCTAACCCTAACCCCTACCCTAACCCTAACGCATACCCTAATCTTAACCCGTACCCTAAACCGAGCCCTAACCCTAACACTAACCCTAACCCTAACCCATACCCTACGCCCTACACGAACCCCTCCCTGAACCCGTACCCTAAGCCGTACCCTACCCCTCACCCTAACCCTAACCCTAACCCTAAGCTACCCTTGACGGCTTCTGCCTCCAATAGATTTCCTAAGCAGTAGTGTTTTAAGGAACAGGTTAAAAAGAGAATCCCAATGTGATTTCTTGATAATGGGTGTGTTCCTTATCTTCTCCTAGTGTCTAAACTCTTCTCCATGGCTGGACCCCCAAATAATATTCCTTTACGTGCTAAGGGGTATCTAGAGAGTGGGATAGGTTTAAAAACTACCCTCACCCTAATGCCTACACTAACCCTAACCCCTACCCTAACCATAACGCGTACCCTAATCCTAACCCGTACCCTAAACCGAGCCCTAACCCTAACACTAGCCCTAAACCTAACCCTAACACATACCCTACGCCCTACCCGAACCCCTCCCCGAACCCGGACCCTAAGCCGTACCCTGACCCTCACCCTAACCCTAACCCTAACCCTAAGCTACCCTTGACTGCTTCTGCCTCCAATAGATTTCCTAAGCACTAGTGTTTTAAGGAACAGGTTAAAAAGAGAAACCTAATGTGATTTCTTGATAATGGGTGTGTTCCTTATCTTCTCCTCGTGTCTAAACTCTTCTCCATGGCTGGACCCCCAAATAGTATTCCTTTACGTGCTAAGGGGTATCTAGAGAGTGGGATAGGTTTAATAACTAACCTTACCCTATCGCGTACCCTAACCCTAAGCCCTACCCTAACACTAACGCGTACCCTAATCCTAACCCGTACCCTAAACCGAGCCCTAACCCTAACACTAACCCTAACCCTAACCCTAACCCATACCCTACGCCCTACCCGAACCCCTCCCTGAACCCGTACCCTAAGCCGTACCCTACCCCGTACCCTAACCCTAACCCTAACCCTAAGCTCCCCTTGACTGCTTCTGCCTCCAATAGATTTCCTAAGCACTAGTGTTTTAAGGAACAGGTTAAAAAGAGAATCCTAATGTGATTTCTTGATAATGGGTGTGTTCCTTATCTTCTCGTAGTGTCTAAACTCTTCTCCATGGCTGGACCCCCAAATAATATTCCTTTACGTGCTAAGGGGTATCTAGAGAGTGGGATAGGTATAATAACTACCCTCTCCCTAATGCGTACACTAACCCCAACCCCTAACCTAACCCTAACGCGTACCCTAATCCTAACCAGTATCCTAAACCGAGCCCTAACCCTAACACTAGCCCTAACCCTAACCCTAACCCATACCCTACACCCTACCCGAACCCCTCCCCGAACCCGTACCCTAAACCGTACCCTAACCCTCACCCTAACCCTAAACCTAACCCTAAGCTACCCTTGACTGCATTTGCCTCCAATAGACTTCCTAAGCACTAGTGTTTTAAGGAACAGGTTAAAAAGAGAATCCTAATGTGATTTCTTGATAATGGGTGTGTTCCTTATCTTCTCCTAGTGTCTAAACTCTTCTCCATGGCTGGACCCCCAAATAGTATTCCTTTACGTGCTAAGGGGTATCTAGAGAGTGGGATAGGTTTAATAACTAACCTCACCCTATCGCGTACCCTAACCCTAAGCCCTACCCTAACACTAACGCGTACCCTAATCCTAACCCGTACCCTAAACCGAGCCCTAACCCTAACACTAACCCTAACCCTAACCCTAACCCATACCCTACGCCCTACCCGAAACCCTCCCTGAACCCGTACCCTAAGCCGTACCCTAACCCTCACCGTAACCCTAACCCTAACCCTAAGCTACCCTTGACTGCTTCTGCCTCCAATAGATTTCCTAAGCACTAGTGTTTTAAGGAACAGGTTAAAAAGAGAATCCTAATGTGATTTCTTGATAATGGGTGTGTTCCTTATCTTCTCCTAGTGTCTAAACTCTTCTCCATGGCTGGACCCCCAAATAATATTCCTTTACGTGCTAAGGGGTATCTAGAGAGTGGGATAGGTTTAATAACTACCCTCACCCTAATGCGTACACTAACCCTAACCCCTACCCTAACACTAACGCGTACCCTAATCCTAACCCGTACCCTAAACCGAGTCCTAAACCTAACACTGACCCTAACCCTAACCCTAACCCATACCCTACGCCCTACCCAAACCCCTCCCTGAACCCGTACCCTAAGCCGTACCCTAACCCTCACCCTAAACCTAACCCTAACCCTAAGCTACCCTTGACTGCTTCTGCCTCCAATAGATTTCCTAAGCACTAGTGTTTTAAGGAACAGGTTAAAAAGAGAATCCTAATGTGATTTCTTGATAATGGGTGTGTTCCTTATCTTCTCCTCGTGTCTAAACTCTTCTCCATGGCTGGACCCCCAAATAATATTCCTTTACGTGCTAAGTGGTATCTAGAGAGTGGGATAGGTTTAATAACTACCCTCACCCTAACGCGTATCCTAACCCTAACCCCTACCCTAACCCTAACGCATACCCTAATCTTAACCCGTACCCTAAACCGAGCCCTAACCCTAACACTAACCCTAACCCTAACCCATACCCTACGCCCTACACGAACCCCTCCCTGAACCCGTACCCTAAGCCGTACCCTACCCCTCACCCTAACCCTAACCCTAACCCTAAGCTACCCTTGACGGCTTCTGCCTCCAATAGATTTCCTAAGCAGTAGTGTTTTAAGGAACAGGTTAAAAAGAGAATCCCAATGTGATTTCTTGATAATGGGTGTGTTCCTTATCTTCTCCTAGTGTCTAAACTCTTCTCCATGGCTGGACCCCCAAATAATATTCCTTTACGTGCTAAGGGGTATCTAGAGAGTGGGATAGGTTTAAAAACTACCCTCACCCTAATGCGTACACTAACCCTAACCCCTACCCTAACCATAACGCGTACCCTAATCCTAACCCGTACCCTAAACCGAGCCCTAACCCTAACACTAGCCCTAACCCTAACCCTAACACATACCCTACGCCCTACCCGAACCCCTCCCCGAACCCGGACCCTAAGCCGTACCCTGACCCTCACCCTAACCCTAACCCTAACCCTAAGCTACCCTTGACTGCTTCTGCCTCCAATAGATTTCCTAAGCACTAGTGTTTTAAGGAACAGGTTAAAAAGAGAAACCTAATGTGATTTCTTCATAATGGGTGTGTTCCTTATCTTCTCCTCGTGTCTAAACTCTTCTCCATGGCTGGACCCCCAAATAGTATTCCTTTACGTGCTAAGGGGTATCTAGAGAGTGGGATAGGTTTAATAACTAACCTTACCCTATCGCGTACCCTAACCCTAAGCCCTACCCTAACACTAACGCGTACCCTAATCCTAACCCGTACCCTAAACCGAGCCCTAACCCTAACACTAACCCTAACCCTAACCCTAACCCATACCCTACGCCTTACTCGAAACCCTCCCTGAACCCGTACCCTAAGCCGTACCCTAACCCTCACCCTAACCCTAACCCTAACCCTAAGCTACCCTTGACTGCTTCTGCCTCCAATAGATTTCCTAAGCACTAGTGTTTTAAGGAACAGGTTAAAAAGAGAATCCTAATGTGATTTCTTGATAATGGGTGTGTTCCTTATCTTCTCCTCGTGTCTAAACTCTTCTCCATGGCTGGACCCCCAAATAATATTCCTTTACGTGCTAAGTGGTATCTAGAGAGTGGGATAGGTTTAATAACTACCCTCACCCTAACGCGTACCCTAACCCTAACCCCTACCCTAACCCTAACGCATACCCTAATCTTAACCCGTACCCTAAACCGAGCCCTAACCTTAACACTAACCCTAACCCTAACCCTAACCCTAACCCATACCCTACGCCCTACACGAACCCCTCCCTGAACCCGTACCCTAAGCCGTACCCTACCCCTCACCCTAACCCTAACCCTAACCCTAAGCTACCCTTGACGGCTTCTGCCTCCAATAGATTTCCTAAGCACTAGTGTTTTAAGGAACAGGTTAAAAAGAGAATCCTAATGTGATTTCTTGATAATGGGTGTGTTCCTTATCTTCTCCTAGTGTCTAAACACTTCTCCATGGCTGGACCCCCAAATAATATTCCTTTACGTGCTAAGGGGTATCTAGAGAGTGGGAAAGGTTTAATAACTACCCTCACCCTAACGCGTACACTAACCCTAAGCCCTACCCTAACCCTAACGCGTACCCTAATCCTAACCCGTACCCTAAACCGAGCCCTAACGCTAACACTAACCCTAACCCTAACCCATACCCTACGCCCTACCCGAACCCCTCCCCGAACATGTACCCTAAGCCGTACCCTAACCCTCACCCTCACCCTAACCCTAACCCTAACCCTGAGCTACCCTTGACGGCTTCTGCCTCCAATAGATTTCCTAAGCACTAGTGTTTTAAGGAACAGGTTAAAAAGAGAATCCTAATGTGATTTCTTGATAATGGGTGTGTTCCTTATCTTCTCCTCGTGTCTAAACTCTTCTCCATGGCTGGACCCCCAAATAATATTCCTTTACGTGCTAAGGGGTATCTAGAGAGTGGGATAGGTTTAATAACTACCCTCACCCTAACACGTACCCTAACCGTAAGCCCTACCCTAACACTAACGCGTACACTAATCCTAACCCATACCCTAAACCGAGCCCTAACCCTAACACTAACCCTAACCCTAACCCTAACCCATACCCTACGCCCTACCCGAACCCCTCCCCGAACCCGTACCCTAAGCCATACTCTAACCCTCACCCTAACCCTAACCCTAACCCTAAGCTACCCTTGACTGCTTCTGCCTCCAATAGATTTCCTAAGCACTAGTGTTTTAAGGAACAGGTTAAAAAGAGAATCCTAATGTGATTTCTTGATAATGGGTGTGTTCCTTATCTTCTCCTAGTGTCTAAACTCTTCTCCATGGCTGGACCCCCAAATAATATTCCTTTATGTGCTAAGGGGTATCTAGAGAGTGGGATAGGTTTAATAACTACCCTCACCCTAATGCGTACACTAACCCTAACCCCTACCCTAACACTAACGCGTACACTAATCCTAACCCGTACCCTAAACCGAGTCCTAAACCTAACACTGACCCTAAACCTAACCCTAACCCATACCCTACGCCCTACCCAAACCCCTCCCTGAACCCGTACCCTAAGCCGTACCCTAAGCCGTACCCTAACCCTCACCCTAACCCTAAGCTACCCTTGACTGCTTCTGCCTCCAATAGATTTCCTAAGCACTAGTGTTTTAAGGAACAGGTTAAAAAGAGAATCCTAATGTGATTTCTTGATAATGGGTGTGTTCCTTATCTTCTCCTCGTGTCTAAACTCTTCTCCATGGCTGGACCCCCAAATAATATTCCTTTACGTGCTAAGTGGTATCTAGAGAGTGGGATAGGTTTAATAACTACCCTCACCCTAACGCGTACCCTAACCCTAACCCCTACCCTAACCCTAACGCATACCCTAATCTTAACCCGTACCCTAAACCGAGCCCTAACCCTAACACTAACCCTAACCCTAACCCTAACCCATACCCTACGCCCTACACGAACCCCTCCCTGAACCCGTACCCTAAGCCGTACCATACCCCTCACCCTAACCCTAACCCTAACCCTAAGCTACCCTTGACGGCTTCTGCCTCCAATAGATTTCCTAAGCAGTAGTGTTTTAAGGAACAGGTTAAAAAGAGAATCCCAATGTGATTTCTTGATGATGGGTGTGTTCCTTATCTTCTCCTAGTGTCTAAACTCTTCTCCATGGCTGGACCCCCAAATAATATTCCTTTACGTGCTAAGGGGTATCTAGAGAGTGGGATAGGTTTAAAAACTACCCTCACCCTAATGCGTACACTAACCCTAACCCCTACCCTAACCATAACGCGTACCCTAATCCTAACCCGTACCCTAAACCGAGCCCTAACCCTAACACTAGCCCTAACCCTAACCCTAACACATACCCTACGCCCTACCCGAACCCCTCCCCGAACCCGGACCCTAAGCCGTACCCTGACCCTCACCCTAACCCTAACCCTAACCCTAAGCTACCCTTGACTGCTTCTGCCTCCAATAGATTTCCTAAGCACTAGTGTTTTAAGGAACAGGTTAAAAAGAGAAACCTAATGTGATTTCTTCATAATGGGTGTGTTCCTTATCTTCTCCTCGTGTCTAAACTCTTCTCCATGGCTGGACCCCCAAATAGTATTCCTTTACGTGCTAAGGGGTATCTAGAGAGTGGGATAGGTTTAATAACTAACCTTACCCTATCGCGTACCCTAACCCTAAGCCCTACCCTAACACTAACGCGTACCCTAATCCTAACCCGTACCCTAAACCGAGCCCTAACCCTAACACTAACCCTAACCCTAACCCTAACCCATACCCTACGCCTTACTCGAAACCCTCCCTGAACCCGTACCCTAAGCCGTACCCTAACCCTCACCCTAACCCTAACCCTAACCCTAAGCTACCCTTGACTGCTTCTGCCTCCAATAGATTTCCTAAGCACTAGTGTTTTAAGGAACAGGTTAAAAAGAGAATCCTAATGTGATTTCTTGATAATGGGTGTGTTCCTTATCTTCTCCTCGTGTCTAAACTCTTCTCCATGGCTGGACCCCCAAATAATATTCCTTTACGTGCTAAGTGGTATCTAGAGAGTGGGATAGGTTTAATAACTACCCTCACCCTAACGCGTACCCTAACCCTAACCCCTACCCTAACCCTAACGCATACCCTAATCTTAACCCGTACCCTAAACCGAGCCCTAACCTTAACACTAACCCTAACCCTAACCCTAACCCTAACCCATACCCTACGCCCTACACGAACCCCTCCCTGAACCCGTACCCTAAGCCGTACCCTACCCCTCACCCTAACCCTAACCCTAACCCTAAGCTACCCTTGACGGCTTCTGCCTCCAATAGATTTCCTAAGCACTAGTGTTTTAAGGAACAGGTTAAAAAGAGAATCCTAATGTGATTTCTTGATAATGGGTGTGTTCCTTATCTTCTCCTAGTGTCTAAACACTTCTCCATGGCTGGACCCCCAAATAATATTCCTTTACGTGCTAAGGGGTATCTAGAGAGTGGGAAAGGTTTAATAACTACCCTCACCCTAACGCGTACACTAACCCTAAGCCCTACCCTAACCCTAACGCGTACCCTAATCCTAACCCGTACCCTAAACCGAGCCCTAACGCTAACACTAACCCTAACCCTAACCCATACCCTACGCCCTACCCGAACCCCTCCCCGAACATGTACCCTAAGCCGTACCCTAACCCTCACCCTCACCCTAACCCTAACCCTAACCCTGAGCTACCCTTGACGGCTTCTGCCTCCAATAGATTTCCTAAGCACTAGTGTTTTAAGGAACAGGTTAAAAAGAGAATCCTAATGTGATTTCTTGATAATGGGTGTGTTCCTTATCTTCTCCTCGTGTCTAAACTCTTCTCCATGGCTGGACCCCCAAATAATATTCCTTTACGTGCTAAGGGGTATCTAGAGAGTGGGATAGGTTTAATAACTACCCTCACCCTAACACGTACTCTAACCGTAAGCCCTACCCTAACACTAACGCGTACACTAATCCTAACCCATACCCTAAACCGAGCCCTAACCCTAACACTAACCCTAACCCTAACCCTAACCCATACCCTACGCCCTACCCGAACCCCTCCCCGAACCCGTACCCTAAGCCATACTCTAACCCTCACCCTAACCCTAACCCTAACCCTAAGCTACCCTTGACTGCTTCTGCCTCCAATAGATTTCCTAAGCACTAGTGTTTTAAGGAACAGGTTAAAAAGAGAATCCTAATGTGATTTCTTGATAATGGGTGTGTTCCTTATCTTCTCCTAGTGTCTAAACTCTTCTCCATGGCTGGACCCCCAAATAATATTCCTTTATGTGCTAAGGGGTATCTAGAGAGTGGGATAGGTTTAATAACTACCCTCACCCTAATGCGTACACTAACCCTAACCCCTACCCTAACACTAACGCGTACACTAATCCTAACCCGTACCCTAAACCGAGTCCTAAACCTAACACTGACCCTAAACCTAACCCTAACCCATACCCTACGCCCTACACGAACCCCTCCCTGAACCCGTACCCTAAGCCGTACCCTAAGCCGTACCCTAACCCTCACCCTAACCCTAAGCTACCCTTGACTGCTTCTGCCTCCAATAGATTTCCTAAGCACTAGTGTTTTAAGGAACAGGTTAAAAAGAGAATCCTAATGTGATTTCTTGATAATGGGTGTGTTCCTTATCTTCTCCTCGTGTCTAAACTCTTCTCCATGGCTGGACCCCCAAATAATATTCCTTTACGTGCTAAGTGGTATCTAGAGAGTGGGATAGGTTTAATAACTACCCTCACCCTAACGCGTACCCTAACCCTAACCCCTACCCTAACCCTAACGCATACCCTAATCTTAACCCGTACCCTAAACCGAGCCCTAACCCTAACACTAACCCTAACCCTAACCCTAACCCATACCCTACGCCCTACACGAACCCGTCCCTGAACCCGTACCCTAAGCCGTACCATACCCCTCACCCTAACCCTAACCCTAACCCTAAGCTACCCTTGACGGCTTCTGCCTCCAATAGATTTCCTAAGCAGTAGTGTTTTAAGGAACAGGTTAAAAAGAGAATCCCAATGTGATTTCTTGATGATGGGTGTGTTCCTTATCTTCTCCTAGTGTCTAAACTCTTCTCCATGGCTGGACCCCCAAATAATATTCCTTTACGTGCTAAGGGGTATCTAGAGAGTGGGATAGGTTTAAAAACTACCCTCACCCTAATGCGTACACTAACCCTAACCCCTACCCTAACCATAACGCGTACCCTAATCCTAACCCGTACCCTAAACCGAGCCCTAACCCTAACACTAGCCCTAACCCTAACCCTAACACATACCCTACGCCCTACCCAAACCCCTCCCCGAACCCGGACCCTAAGCCGTACCCTGACCCTCACCCTAACCCTAACCCTAACCCTAAGCTACCCTTGACTGCTTCTGCCTCCAATAGATTTCCTAAGCACTAGTGTTTTAAGGAACAGGTTAAAAAGAGAAACCTAATGTGATTTCTTGATAATGGGTGTGTTCCTTATCTTCTCCTCGTGTCTAAACTCTTCTCCATGGCTGGACCCCCAAATAGTATTCCTTTACGTGCTAAGGGGTATCTAGAGAGTGGGATAGGTTTAATAACTAACCTTACCCTATCGCGTACCCTAACCCTAAGCCCTACCCTAACACTAACGCGTACCCTAATGCTAACCCGTACCCTAAACCGAGCCCTAACCCTAACACTAACCCTAACCCTAACCCTAACCCATACCCTACGCCTTACTCGAAACCCTCCCTGAACCCGTACCCTAAGCCATACCCTAACCCTCACCGTAACCCTAACCCTAACCCTAAGCTACCCTTGACTGCTTCTGCCTCCAATAGATTTCCTAAGCACTAGTGTTTTAAGGAACAGGTTAAAAAGAGAATCCTAATGTGATTTCTTGATAATGGGTGTGTTCCTTATCTTCTCCTAGTGTCTAAACTCTTCTCCATGGCTGGACCCCCAAATAATATTCCTTTACGTGCTAAGGGGTATCTAGAGAGTGGGATAGGTTTAATAACTACCCTCACCCTAATGCGTACACTAACCCTAACACCTACCCTAACCCTAACGCGTACCCTAAGCCTAACCCGTATCCTAAACCGAGCCCTAACCCTAACACTAGCCCTAACCCTAACCCTAACCCATACCCTACACCCTACCCGAACCCCAACCCGAACCGGTACCCTAAGCCGTACCCTAACCCTCACCCTAACCCTCACCCTAACCCTAAGCTACCCTTGACTGCTTCTGCCTCCTATAGATTTCCTAAGCACTAGTGTTTTAAGGAACAGGTTAAAAAGAGAATCCTAATGTGATTTCGTGATAATGGGTGTGTTCCTTATCTTCTCCTAGTGTCTAAACACTTCTCCATGGCTGGACCCCCAAATAATATTCCTTTATGTGCTAAGGGGTATCTAGAGAGTGTGATAGGTTTAATAACTACCCTCACCCTAACGCGTACCCTAACCCTAACCCCTACCCTAACCCTAACGCATACCCTAATCTTAACCCGTACCCTAAACCGAGCCCTAACCCTAACACTAACCCTAACCCTAACACTAACGCATACCCTACGCCCTACCCGAACCCCTCCCTGAACCCGTACCCTAAGCCGTACCCTACCCCTCACCCTAACCCTAACCCTAACCCTAAGCTACCCTTGACGGCTTCTGCCTCCAATAGATTTCCTAAGCACTAGTGTTTTAAGGAAAAGGTTAAAAAGAGAATCCTAATGTGATTTCTTGATAATGGGTGTGTTCCTTATCTTCTCCTAGTGTCTAAACTCTTCTCCATGGCTGGACCCCCAAATAATATTCCTTTACGTGCTAAGGGGTATCTAGAGAGTGGGATAGGTTTAATAACTAACCTCACCCTAATGCGTACACTAACCCTAACCCCTACCCTATCCCTAACGCGTACCCTAATCCTAACACGTACCCTAAACCGAGCCCTAACCCTAACACTAGCCCTAACCCTAACCCTAACACATACCCTACGCCCTACACGAACCCCTCCCCGAACCCGTACCCTAAGCCGTACCCTAACCCTCACCCTAACCCTAACCCTAACCCTAAGCTACCCTTGACTGCTTCTGCCTCCAATAGATTTCCTAAGCACTAGTGTTTTAAGGAACAGGTTAAAAAGAGAATGCTAATGTGATTTCTTGATAATGGGTGTGTTCCTTATCTTCTCCTCGTGTCTAAACTCTTCTCCATGGCTGGACCCCCAATTAATATTCCTTTACGTGCTAAGGGGTATCTAGAGAGTGGGATAGGTTTAATAACTTCCCTCACCCTAACGCGTACACTAACCCTAACCCCTACCCTAACCCTAATGCGTACCCTAATCCTAACCCGTACCCTAAACCGAGCCCTAACCCTAACACTAACCCTAACCCTAACCCTAACCCATACCCTACGCCCTACCCGAACCCCTCCCCGAACCCGTACCCTAAGCCGTACCCTAACCCTCACCCTAACCCTTACCCTAACCCTAAGCTACCCTTGACTGCTTCTGCCTCCAATAGCTTTCCTAAGCAATAGTGTTTTAAGGAACAGGTTAAAAAGAGAATCCTAATGTGATTTCTTGATAATGGGTGTGTTCCTTATCTTCTCCTCGTGTCTAAACTCTTCTCCATGGCTGGACCCCCAAATAATATTCCTTTACGTGCTAAGGGGTATCTAGAGAGTGGGATAGGTTTAATAACTACCCTCACCCTAACGCGTACCCTAACCCTAACCCCTACCCTAACCCTAACACGGACCCTTATCCTAACCCGTACCCTAAACCGAGCCCTAACCGTAACACTAGCCCTAACCCTAACCCTAACCCATACCCTACGCCCTACCCGAACCCCTCCCCTAACCCGTACCCTAAGCCGTACCCTAACCCTCACCCTACCCCTAACCCTAACCCTAAGCTACCCTTGACTGCTTCTGCCTCCAATAGATTTCCTAAGCACTAGTGTTTTAAGGAGGAGTTTAAAAAGAGAATCCTAATGTGATTTCTTGATAATGGGTGTGTTCCTTATCTTCTCCTCGTGTCTAAACTCTTCTCCATGGCTGGACCCCCAAATAATATTCCTTTACGTGCTAAGGGGTATCTAGAGAGTGGGATAGGTTTAATAACTACCCTCACCCTAACACGTACCCAAACCGTAACCCCTACCCTAACACTAACGCGTACCCTAATCCTAACCCGTACCCTAAAACGAGCCCTAACCCTAACACTAACCCTAACCCTAACACTAATCCATACCCTACGCCCTACCCGTACCCCTCTCCGAACCCGTACCCTAAGCTATACCCTAACCCTCACCCTAACCCGAACCCTAACCCTAAGCTACCCTTGACTGCTTCTGCCTCCAATAGATTTCCTAAGCACTAGTGTTTTAAGGAACAGGTTAAAAAGAGAATCCTAATGTGATTTCGTGATAATGGGTGTGTTCCTTATCTTCTCCTAGTGTCTAAACTCTTCTCCATGGCTGGACCCCCAAATAATATTCCTTTACGTGCTAAGGGGTATCTAGAGAGTGGGAAAGGTTTAATAACTACCCTCACCCTAACGCGTACACTAACCCTAAGCCCTACCCTAACCCTAACGCGTACCCTAATCGTAACCCGTACCCTAAACCGAGCCCTAACCCTAACACTAACCCTAACCCTAACCCTAACCCATACCCTACGCCCTACCCGAACCCGTACCCTAAGCTGTACCCTAACCCTAACCCTAACCCTAAGCTCCCCTTGACTGCTTCTGCCTCCAATAGATTTCCTAAGCACTAGTGTTTTAAGGAACAGGTTAAAAAGAGAATCCTAATGTGATTTCTTGATAATGGGTGTGTTCCTTATCTTCTCGTAGTGTCTAAACTCTTCTCCATGGCTGGACCCCCAAATAATATTCCTTTACGTGCTAAGGGGTATCTAGAGAGTGGGATAGGTATAATAACTACCCTCTCCCTAATGCGTACACTAACCCCAACCCCTAACCTAACCCTAACGCGTACCCTAATCCTAACCAGTATCCTAAACCGAGCCCTAACCCTAACACTAGCCCTAACCCTAACCCTAACCCATACCCTACACCCTACCCGAACCCCTCCCCGAACCCGTACCCTAAGCCGTACCCTAACCCTCACCCTAACCCTAACCCTAACCCTAAGCTACCCTTGACTGCATTTGCCTCCAATAGACTTCCTAAGCACTAGTGTTTTAAGGAACAGGTTAAAAAGAGAATCCTAATGTGATTTCTTGATAATGGGTGTGTTCCTTATCTTCTCCTAGTGTCTAAACTCTTCTCCATGGCTGGA
The DNA here is from genome assembly GCF_949987535.1 of Balaenoptera acutorostrata. NCBI lineage: Eukaryota > Metazoa > Chordata > Mammalia > Artiodactyla > Balaenopteridae > Balaenoptera > Balaenoptera acutorostrata. Next base: position 22,164 of record NW_026645817.1, on the reverse strand, counting down.
CCCCCAAATAGTATTCCTTTACGTGCGAAGGGGTATCTAGAGAGTGGGATAGGTTTAATAACTAACCTCACCCTATCGCGTACCCTAACCCTAAGCCCTACCCTAACACTAACGCGTACCCTAATCCTAACCCGTACCCTAAACCGAGCCCTAACCCTAACACTAACCCTAACTCTAACCCTAACCCATACCCTACGCCCTACCCGAAACCCTCCCTGAACCCGTACCCTAAGCCGTACCCTAACCCTCACCGTAACCCTAACCCTAACCCTAAGCTACCCTTGACTGCTTCTGCCTCCAATAGATTTCCTAAGCACTAGTGTTTTAAGGAACAGGTTAAAAAGAGAATCCTAATGTGATTTCTTGATAATGGGTGTGTTCCTTATCTTCTCCTCGTGTCTAAACTCTTCTCCATGGCTGGACCCCCAAATAATATTCCTTTACGTGCTAAGTGGTATCTAGAGAGTGGGATAGGTTTAATAACTACCCTCACCCTAACGCGTACCCTAACCCTAACCCCTACCCTAACCCTAACACATACCCTAATCTTAACCCGTACACTAAACCGAGCCCTAACCTTAACACTAACCCTAACCCTAACCCTAACCCTAACCCATACCCTACGCCCTACACGAACCCCTCCCTGAACCCGTACCCTAAGCCGTACCCTACCCCTCACCCTAACCCTAACCCTAACCCTAAGCTACCCTTGATGGCTTCTGCCTCCAATAGATTTCCTAAGCACTAGTGTTTTAAGGAACAGGTTAAAAAGACAATCCTAATGTGATTTCTTGATAATGGGTGTGTTCCTTATCTTCTCCTAGTGTCTAAACACTTCTCCATGGCTGGACCCCCAAATAATATTCCTTTACGTGCTAAGGGGTATCTAGAGAGTGGGAAAGGTTTAATAACTACCCTCACCCTAACGCGTACACTAACCCTAAGCCCTACCCTAACCCTAACGCGTACCCTAATCCTAACCCGTACCCTAAAACGAGCCCTAACCCTAACACTAACCCTAACCCTAACCCATACCCTACGCCCTACCCGAACCCCTCCCCGAACATGTACCCTAAGCCGTACCCTAACCCTCACCCTCACCCTAACCCTAACCCTAACCCTGAGCTACCCTTGACGGCTTCTGCCTCCAATAGATTTCCTAAGCACTAGTGTTTTAAGGAACAGGTTAAAAAGAGAATCCTAATGTGATTTCTTGATAATGGGTGTGTTCCTTATCTTCTCCTCGTGTCTAAACTCTTCTCCATGGCTGGACCCCCAAATAATATTCCTTTACGTGCTAAGGGGTATCTAGAGAGTGGGATAGGTTTAATAACTACCCTCACCCTAACACGTACCCTAACCGTAAGCCCTACCCTAACACTAACGCGTACACTAATCCTAACCCATACCCTAAACCGAGCCCTAACCCTAACACTAACCCTAACCCTAACCCTAACCCATACCCTACGCCCTACCCGAACCCCTCCCCGAACCCGTACCCTAAGCCATACTCTAACCCTCACCCTAACCCTAACCCTAACCCTAAGCTACCCTTGACTGCTTCTGCCTCCAATAGATTTCCTAAGCACTAGTGTTTTAAGGAACAGGTTAAAAAGAGAATCCTAATGTGATTTCTTGATAATGGTTGTGTTCCTTATCTTCTCCTAGTGTCTAAACTCTTCTCCATGGCTGGACCCCCAAATAATATTCCTTTACGTGCTAAGGGGTATCTAGAGAGTGGGATAGGTTTAATAACTACCCTCACCCTAATGCGTACACTAACCCTAACCCCTACCCTAACACTAACGCGTACCCTAATCCTAACCCGTACCCTAAACCGAGTCCTAAACCTAACACTGACCCTAACCCTAACCCTAACCCATACCCTACGCCCTACCCAAACCCCTCCCTGAACCCGTACCCTAAGCCGTACCCTAACCCTCACCCTAACCCTAACCCTAACCCTAAGCTACCCTTGACTGCTTCTGCCTCCAATAGATTTCCTAAGCACTAGTGTTTTAAGGAACAGGTTAAAAAGAGAATCCTAATGTGATTTCTTGATAATGGGTGTGTTCCTTATCTTCTCCTCGTGTCTAAACTCTTCTCCATGGCTGGACCCCCAAATAATATTCCTTTACGTGCTAAGTGGTATCTAGAGAGTGGGATAGGTTTAATAACTACCCTCACCCTAACGCGTACCCTAACCCTAACCCCTACCCTAACCCTAACGCATACCCTAATCTTAACCCGTACCCTAAACCGAGCCCTAACCTTAACACTAACCCTAACCCTAACCCTAACCCTAACCCATACCCTACGCCCTACACGAACCCCTCCCTGAACCCGTACCCTAAGCCGTACCCTACCCCTCACCCTAACCCTAACCCTAACCCTAAGCTACCCTTGACGGCTTCTGCCTCCAATAGATTTCCTAAGCACTAGTGTTTTAAGGAACAGGTTAAAAAGAGAATCCTAATGTGATTTCTTGATAATGGGTGTGTTCCTTATCTTCTCCTAGTGTCTAAACACTTCTCCATGGCTGGACCCCCAAATAATATTCCTTTACGTGCTAAGGGGTATCTAGAGAGTGGGAAAGGTTTAATAACTACCCTCACCCTAACGCGTACACTAACCCTAAGCCCTACCCTAACCATAACGCGTACCCTAATCCTAACCCGTACCCTAAACCGAGCCCTAACCCTAACACTAGCCCTAACCCTAACCCTAACACATACCCTACGCCCTACCCGAACCCCTCCCCGAACCCGGACCCTAAGCCGTACCCTGACCATCACCCTAAACCTAACCCTAACTCTAAGCTACCCTTGACTGCTTCTGCCTCCAATAGATTTCCTAAGCACTAGTGTTTTAAGGAACAGGTTAAAAAGAGAAACCTAATGTGATTTCTTGATAATGGGTGTGTTCCTTATCTTCTCCTCGTGTCTAAACTCTTCTCCATGGCTGGACCCCCAAATAGTATTCCTTTACATGCTAAGGGGTATCTAGAGAGTGGGATAGGTTTAATAACTAACCTTACCCTATCGCGTACCCTAACCCTAAGCCCTACCCTAACACTAACGCTTACCCTAATCCTAATCCGTACCCTAAACCGAGCCCTAACCCTAACACTAACCCTAACCCTAACCCTAACCCATACCCTACGCCTTACTCGAAACCCTCCCTGAACCCGTACCCTAAGCCGTACCCTAACCGTCACCGTAACCCTAACCCTAACCCTAAGCTACCCTTGACTGCTTCTGCCTCCAATAGATTTCCTAAGCACTAGTGTTTTAAGGAACAGGTTAAAAAGAGAATCCTAATGTGATTTCTTGATAATGGGTGTGTTCCTTATCTTCTCCTAGTGTCTAAACTCTTCTCCATGGCTGGACCCCCAAATAATATAACTTTACGTGCTAAGGGGTATCTAGAGAGTGGGATAGGTTTAATAACTACCCTCACCCTAATGCGTACACTAACCCTAACCCCTACCCTAACACTAACGCGTACCCTAATCCTAACCCGTACCCTAAACCGAGTCCTAACCCTAACACTGACCCTAACCCTAACCCTAACCCATACCCTACGCCCTACCCGAACCCCTCCCTGAACCCGTACCCTAAGCCGTACCCTAACCCTCACCCTAACCCTAACCCTAACCCTAAGCTACCCTTGACTGCTTCTGCCTCCAATAGATTTCCTAAGCACTAGTGTTTTAAGGAACAGGTTAAAAAGAGAATCCTAATGTGATTTCTTGATAATGGGTGTGTTCCTTATCTTCTCCTCGTGTCTAAACTCTTCTCCATGGCTGGACCCCCAAATAATATTCCTTTACGTGCTAAGTGGTATCTAGAGAGTGGGATAGGTTTAATAACTACCCTCACCCTAACGCGTACCCTAACCCTAACCCCTACCCTAACCCTAACGCATACCCTAATCTTAACCCGTACCCTAAACCGAGCCCTAACCTTAACACTAACCCTAACCCTAACCCTAACCCTAACCCATACCCTACGCCCTACACGAACCCCTCCCTGAACCCGTACCCTAAGCCGTACCCTACCCCTCACCCTAACCCTAACCCTAACCCTAAGCTACCCTTGACGGCTTCTGCCTCCAATAGATTTCCTAAGCACTAGTGTTTTAAGGAACAGGTTAAAAAGAGAATCCTAATGTGATTTCTTGATAATGGGTGTGTTCCTTATCTTCTCCTAGTGTCTAAACACTTCTCCATGGCTGGACCCCCAAATAATATTCCTTTACGTGCTAAGGGGTATCTAGAGAGTGGGAAAGGTTTAATAACTACCCTCACCCTAACGCGTACACTAACCCTAAGCCCTACCCTAACCCTAACGCGTACCCTAATCCTAACCCGTACCCTAAACCGAGCCCTAACCCTAACACTAACCCTAACCCTAACCCATACCCTACGCCCTACCCGAACCCCTCCCCGAACATGTACCCTAAGCCGTACCCTAACCCTCACCCTCACCCTAACCCTAACCCTAACCCTGAGCTACCCTTGACGGCTTCTGCCTCCAATAGATTTCCTAAGCACTAGTGTTTTAAGGAACAGGTTAAAAAGAGAATCCTAATGTGATTTCTTGATAATGGGTGTGTTCCTTATCTTCTCCTCGTGTCTAAACTCTTCTCCATGGCTGGACCCCCAAATAATATTCCTTTACGTGCTAAGGGGTATCTAGAGAGTGGGATAGGTTTAATAACTACCCTCACCCTAACACGTACCCTAACCGTAAGCCCTACCCTAACACTAACGCGTACACTAATCCTAACCCATACCCTAAACCGAGCCCTAACCCTAACACTAACCCTAACCCTAACCCTAACCCATACCCTACGCCCTACCCGAACCCCTCCCCGAACCCGTACCCTAAGCCATACTCTAACCCTCACCCTAACCCTAACCCTAACCCTAAGCTACCCTTGACTGCTTCTGCCTCCAATAGATTTCCTAAGCACTAGTGTTTTAAGGAACAGGTTAAAAAGAGAATCCTAATGTGATTTCTTCATAATGGGTGTGTTCCTTATCTTCTCCTAGTGTCTAAACTCTTCTCCATGGCTGGACCCCCAAATAATATTCCTTTACGTGCTAAGGGGTATCTAGAGAGTGGGATAGGTTTAATAACTACCCTCACCCTAATGCGTACACTAACCCTAACCCCTACCCTAACACTAACGCGTACCCTAATCCTAACCCGTACCCTAAACCGAGTCCTAAACCTAACACTGACCCTAACCCTAACCCTAACCCATACCGTACGCCCTACCCAAACCCCTCCCTGAACCCGTACCCTAAGCCGTACCCTAACCCTCACCCTAACCCTAACCCTAACCCTAAGCTACCCTTGACTGCTTCTGCCTCCAATAGATTTCCTAAGCACTAGTGTTTTAAGGAACAGGTTAAAAAGAGAATCCTAATGTGATTTCTTGATAATGGGTGTGTTCCTTATCTTCTCCTCGTGTCTAAACTCTTCTCCATGGCTGGACCCGCAAATAATATTCCTTTACGTGCTAAGTGGTATCTAGAGAGTGGGATAGGTTTAATAACTACCCTCACCCTAACGCGTACCCTAACCCTAACCCCTACCCTAACCCTAACGCATACCCTAATCTTAACCCGTACCCTAAACCGAGCCCTAACCCTAACACTAACCCTAACCCTAACCCTAACCCTAACCCATACCCTACGCCCTACACGAACCCCTCCCTGAACCCGTACCCTAAGCCGTACCCTACCCCTCACCCTAACCCTAACCCTAACCCTAAGCTACCCTTGACGGCTTCTGCCTCCAATAGATTTCCTAAGCAGTAGTGTTTTAAGGAACAGGTTAAAAAGAGAATCCCAATGTGATTTCTTGATAATGGGTGTGTTCCTTATCTTCTCCTAGTGTCTAAACTCTTCTCCATGGCTGGACCCCCAAATAATATTCCTTTACGTGCTAAGGGGTATCTAGAGAGTGGGATCGGTTTAAAAACTACCCTCACCCTAATGCGTACACTAACCCTAACCCCTACCCTAACCATAACGCGTACCCTAATCCTAACCCGTACCCTAAACCGAGCCCTAACTCTAACACTAGCCCTAACCCTAACCCTAACACATACCCTACGCCCTACCCGAACCCCTCCCCGAACCCGGACCCTAAGCCGTACCCTGACCCTCACCCTAACCCTAACCCTAACTCTAAGCTACCCTTGACTGCTTCTGCCTCCAATAGATTTCCTAAGCACTAGTGTTTTAAGGAACAGGTTAAAAAGAGAAACCTAATGTGATTTCTTGATAATGGGTGTGTTCCTTATCTTCTCCTCGTGTCTAAACTCTTCTCCATGGCTGGACCCCCAAATAGTATTCCTTTACATGCTAAGGGGTATCTAGAGAGTGGGATAGGTTTAATAACTAACCTTACCCTATCGCGTACCCTAACCCTAAGCCCTACCCTAACACTAACGCTTACCCTAATCCTAATCCGTACCCTAAACCGAGCCCTAACCCTAACACTAACCCTAACCCTAACCCTAACCCATACCCTACGCCTTACTCGAAACCCTCCCTGAACCCGTACCCTAAGCCGTACCCGAACCGTCACCGTAACCCTAACCCTAACCCTAAGCTACCCTTGACTGCTTCTGCCTCCAATAGATTTCCTAAGCACTAGTGTTTTAAGGAACAGGTTAAAAAGAGAATCCTAATGTGATTTCTTGATAATGGGTGTGTTCCTTATCTTCTCCTAGTGTCTAAACTCTTCTCCATGGCTGGACCCCCAAATAATATAACTTTACGTGCTAAGGGGTATCTAGAGAGTGGGATAGGTTTAATAACTACCCTCACCCTAATGCGTACACTAACCCTAACCCCTACCCTAACACTAACGCGTACCCTAATCCTAACCCGTACCCTAAACCGAGTCCTAACCCTAACACTGACCCTAACCCTAACCCTAACCCATACCCTACGCCCTACCCGAACCCCTCCCTGAACCCGTACCCTAAGCCGTACCCTAACCCTCACCCTAACCCTAACCCTAACCCTAAGCTACCCTTGACTGCTTCTGCCTCCAATAGATTTCCTAAGCACTAGTGTTTTAAGGAACAGGTTAAAAAGAGAATCCTAATGTGATTTCTTGATAATGGGTGTGTTCCTTATCTTCTCCTCGTGTCTAAACTCTTCTCCATGGCTGGACCCCCAAATAATATTCCTTTACGTGCTAAGTGGTATCTAGAGACTGGGATAGGTTTAATAACTACCCTCACCCTAACGCGTACCCTAACCCTAACCCCTACCCTAACCCTAACGCATACCCTAATCTTAACCCGTACCCTAAACCGAGCCCTAACCTTAACACTAACCCTAACCCTAACACTAACCCTAACCCATACCCTACGCCCTACCCGAACCCCTCCCTGAACCCGTACCCTAAGCCGAACCCTACCCCTCACCCTAACCCTAACCCTAACCCTAAGCTACCCTTGACGGCTTCTGCCTCCAATAGATTTCCTAAGCACTAGTGTTTTAAGGAACAGGTTAAAAAGAGAATCCTAATGTGATTTCTTGATAATGGGTGTGTTCCTTATCTTCTCCTAGTGTCTAAACACTTCTCCATGGCTGGACCCCCAAATAATATTCCTTTACGTGCTAAGGGGTATCTAGAGAGTGGGAAAGGTTTAATAACTACCCTCACCCTAACGCGTACACTAACCCTAAGCCCTACCCTAACCCTAACGCGTACCCTAATCCTAACCCGTACCCTAAACCGAGCCCTAACCCTAACACTAACCCTAACCCTAAACCATACCCTACGCCCTACCCGAACCCCTCCCCGAACATGTACCCTAAGCCGTACCCTAACCCTCACCCTCACCCTAACCCTAACCCTAACCCTGAGCTACCCTTGACGGCTTCTGCCTCCAATAGATTTCCTAAGCACTAGTGTTTTAAGGAACAGGTTAAAAAGAGAATCCTAATGTGATTTCGTGATAATGGGTGTGTTCCTTATCTTCTCCTCGTGTCTAAACTCTTCTCCATGGCTGGACCCCCAAATAATATTCCTTTACGTGCTAAGGGGTATCTAGAGAGTGGGATAGGTTTAATAACTACCCTCACCGTAACACGTACCCTAACCGTAACCCCTACCCTAACACTAACGCGTACCCTAATCCTAACCCATACCCTAAACCGAGCCCTAACCCTAACACTAACCCTAACCCTAACCCTAACCCTAACCCTACGCCCTACCCGAACCCGTACCCTAAGCTGTACCCTAACCCTAACCCTAACCCTAAGCTACCCTTGACTGCTTCTGCCTCCAATAGATTTCCTAAGCACTAGTGTTTTAAGGAACAGGTTAAAAAGAGAATCCTAATGTGATTTCTTGATAATGGCTGTGTTCCTTATCTTCTCCTAGTGTCTAAACTCTTCTCCATGGCTGGACCCCCAAATAATATTCCTTTACGTGCTAAGGGGTATCTAGAGAGTGGGATAGGTTTAATAACTACCCTCACCCTAATGCGTACACTAACCCTAACACCTACCCTAACCCTAACGCGTACCCTAATCCTAACCCGTATCCTAAACCGAGCCCTAACCCTAACACTAGCCCTAACCCTAACCCTAACCCATACCCTACACCCTACCCGAACCCCTCCACGAACCCGTACCCTAAGCCGTAGCCTAACCCTCACCCTAACCCTAACCCTAACCCTAAGCTACCCTTGACTGCATTTGCCTCCAATAGACTTCCTAAGCACTAGTGTTTTAAGGAACAGGTTAAAAAGAGAATCCTAATGTGATTTTTTGATAATGGGTGTGTTCCTTATCTTCTCCTAGTGTCTAAACTCTTCTCCATGGCTGGACCCCCAAATAGTATTCCTTTACGTGCTAAGGGGTATCTAGAGAGTGGGATAGGTTTAATAACTAACCTCACCCTATCGCGTACCCTAAACCTAAGCCCTACCCTAACACTAACGCGTACCCTAATCCTAACCCGTACCCCAAACCGAGCCCTAACCCTAACACTAACCCTAACCCTAACCCTAACCCATACCCTACGCCCTACCCGAAACCCTCCCTGAACCCGTACCCTAAGCCGTACCCTAACCCTCACCCTAACCCTAACCCTAACCCTAAGCTACCCTTGACTGCTTCTGCCTCCAATATATTTCCTAAGCACTAGTGTTTTAAGGAACAGGTTAAAAAGAGAATCCTAATGTGATTTCTTGATAATGGGTGTGTTCCTTATCTTCTCCTAGTGTCAAAACTCTTCTCCATGGCTGGACCCCCAAATAATATTCCTTTACGTGCTAAGTGGTATCTAGAGAGTGGGATAGGTTTAATAACTACCCTCACCCTAACGCGTACCCTAACCCTAACCCCTACCCTAACCCTAACGCATACCCTAATCTTAACCCGTACCCTAAACCGAGCCCTAACCCTAACACTAACCCTAACCCTAACCCTAACCCTAACCCATACACTACGCCCTACACGAACCCCTCCCTGAACCCGTACCCTAAGCCGTACCCTACCCCTCACCCTAACCCTAACCCTAACCCTAAGCTACCCTTGACGGCTTCTGCCTCCAATAGATTTCCTAAGCAGTAGTGTTTTAAGGAACAGGTTAAAAAGAGAATCCTAATGTGATTTCTTGATAATGGGTGTGTTCCTTATCTTCTCCTAGTGTCTAAACTCTTCTCCATGGCTGGACCCCCAAATAATATTCCTTTACGTGCTAAGGGGTATGTAGAGAGTGGGATAGGTTTAATAACTACCCTCACCCTAATGCGTACACTAACCCTAACCCCTACCCTAACCATAACGCGTACCCTAATCCTAACCCGTACTCTAAACCGAGCCCTAACCCTAACACTAGCCCTAACCCTAACCCTAACACATACCCTACGCCCTACCCGAACCCCTCCCCGAACCCGGACCCTAAGCCGTACCCTGACCCTCACCGTAACCCTAACCCTAACCCTAAGCTACCCTTGACTGCTTCTGCCTCCAATAGATTTCCTAAGCACTAGTGTTTTAAGGAACAGGTTAAAAAGAGAATCCTAATGTGATTTCTTGATAATGGGTGTGTTCCTTATCTTCTCCTAGTGTCTAAACTCTTCTCCATGGCTGGACCCCCAAATAATATTCCTTTACGTGCTAAGGGGTATCTAGAGAGTGGGATAGGTTTAATAACTACCCTCACCCTAATGCGTACACTAACCCTAACCCCTACCCTAACACTAACGCGTACCCTAATCCTAACCCGTACCCTAAACCGAGTCCTAACCCTAACACTGACCCTAACCCTAACCCTAACCCATACACTACACCCTACCCGAACCCCTCCCTGAACCCGTACCCTAAGCCGTACCCTACCCCTCACCCTAACCCTAACCCTAACCCTAAGCTACCCTTGACTGCTTCTGCCTCCAATAGATTTCCTAAGCACTAGTGTTTTAAGGAACAGGTTAAAAAGAGAATCCTAATGTGATTTCTTGATAATGGGTGTGTTCCTTATCTTCTCCTAGTGTCTAAACTCTTCTCCATGGCTGGACCCCCAAATAATATTCCTTTACGTGCTAAGGGGTATCTAGAGAGTGGGATAGGTTTAATAACTACCCTCACCCTAACGCGTACCCTAACCCTAACCCCTACCCTAACCCTAACGCATACCCTAATCTTAACCCGTACCCTAAACCGAGCCCTAACCTTAACACTAACCCTAACCCTAACCCTAACCCTAACCCATACCCTACGCCCTACCCGAACCCCTCCCTGAACCCGTACCCTAAGCCGTACCCTACCCCTCACCCTAACCCTAACCCTAACCCTAAGCTACCCTTGACGGCTTCTGCCTCCAATAGATTTCCTAAGCACTAGTTTTTTAAGGAACAGGTTAAAAAGAGAATCCTAATGTGATTTCTTGATAATGGGTGTGTTCCTTATCTTCTCCTAGTGTCTAAACTCTTCTCCATGGCTGGACCCCCAAATAATATTCCTTTACGTGCTAAGGGGTATCTAGAGAGTGGGAAAGGTTTAATAGCTACCCTCACCCTAACGCGTACACTAACCCTACGCCCTACCCTAACCCTAACGCGTACCCTAATCCTAACCCGTACCCTAAACCGAGCCCTAACCCTAACACTAACCCTAACCCTAACCCATACCCTACGCCCTACCCGAACCCCTCCCCGAACCCGTACCCTAAGCCGTACCCTAACCCTCAACCTCACCCTAACCCTAACCCTAACCCTGAGCTACCCTTGACGGCTTCTGCCTCCAATAGATTTCCTAAGCACTAGTGTTTTAAGGAACAGGTTAAAAAGAGAATCCTAATGTGATTTCTTGATAATGGGTGTGTTCCTTATCTTCTCCTCGTGTCTAAACTCTTCTCCATGGCTGGACCCCCAAATAATATTCCTTTACGTGCTAAGGGGTATCTAGAGAGTGGGATAGGTTTAATAACTACCCTCACCCTAACACGTACCCTAACCGTAACCCCTACCCTAACACTAACGCGTACCCTAATCCTAACCCATACCCTAAACCGAGCCCTAACCCTAACACTAACCCTAACCCATACCCTACGCCCTACCCGAAACCCTCCCCGAACCCGTACCCTAAGCCATACTCTAACCCTCACCCTAACCCTAACCCTAACCCTAAGCTACCCTTGACTGCTTCTGCCTCCAATAGATTTCCTAAACACTAGTGTTTTAAGGAACAGGTTAAAAAGAGAATCCTAATGTGATTTCGTGATAATGGGTGTGTTCCTTATCTTCTCCTCGTGTCTAAACTCTTCTCCATGGCTGGACCCCCAAATAATATTCCTTTACGTGCTAAGGGGTATCTAGAGAGTGGGATAGGTTTAATAACTACCCTCACCCTAACACGTACCCTAACCGTAACCCCTACCCTAACACTAACGCGTACCCTAATCCTAACCCATACCCTAAACCGAGCCCTAACCCTAACACTAACCCTAACCCTAACCCTAACCCTAAACCTACGCCCTACCCGAACCCGTACCCTAAGCTGTACCCTAACCCTAACCCTAACCCTAAGCTACCCTTGACTGCTTCTGCCTCCAATAGATTTCCTAAGCACTAGTGTTTTAAGGAACAGGTTAAAAAGAGAATCCTAATGTGATTTCTTTTTAATGGGTGTGTTCCTTATCTTCTCCTAGTGTATAAACTCTTCTCCATGGCTGGACCCCCAAATAATATTCCTTTACGTGCTAAGGGGTATCTAGAGAGGGGGATAGGTTTAATAACTACCCTCACCCTAATGCGTACACTAACCCTAACACCTACCCTAACCCTAACGCGTACCCTAATCCTAACCCGTATCCTAAACCGAGACCTAACCCTAACACTAGCCCTAACCCTAACCCTAACCCATACCCTACACCCTACCCGAACCCCTCCCCGAACCCGTACCCTAAGCCGTACCCTAACCCTCACCCTAACCCTAACCCTAACCCTAAGCTACCCTTGACTGCATTTGCCTCCAATAGACTTCCTAAGCACTAGTGTTTTAAGGAACAGGTTAAAAAGAGAATCCTAATGTGATTTCTTGATAATGGGTGTGTTCCTTATCTTCTCCTAGTGTCTAAACTCTTCTCCATGGCTGGACCCCCAAATAGTATTCCTTTACGTGCTAAGGGGTATCTAGAGAGTGGGATAGGTTTAATAACTAACCTCACCCTATCGCGTACCCTAACCCTAAGCCCTATCCTAACACTAACGCGTACCCTAATCCTAACCCGTACCCTAAACCGAGCCCTAACCCTAACACTAACCCTAACCCTAACCCTAACCCATACCCTACGCCCTACCCGAAACCCTCCCTGAACCCGTACCCTAAGCCGTACCCTAACCCTCACCCTAACCCTAACCCTAACCCTAAGCTACCCTTGACTGCTTCTGCCTCCAATAGATTTCCTAAGCACTAGTGTTTTAAGGAACAGGTTAAAAAGAGAATCCTAATGTGATTTCTTGATAATGGGTGTGTTCCTTATCTTCTCCTAGTGTCTAAACTCTTCTCCATGGCTGGACCCCCAAATAATATTCCTTTACGTGCTAAGTGGTATCTAGAGAGTGGGATAGGTTTAATAACTACCCTCACTCTAACGCGTACCCTAACCCTAACCCCTACCCTAACCCTAACGCATACCCTAATCTTAACCCGTACCCTAAACCGAGCCCTAACCCTAACACTAGCCCTAACCCTAACCCTAACACATACCCTACGCCTTACCCGAACCCCTCCCCGAACCCGGACCCTAAGCCGTACCCTGACCCTCACCCTAACCCTAACCCTAACCCTAAGCTACCCTTGACTGCTTCTGCCTCCAATAGATTTCCTAAGCACTAGTGTTTTAAGGAACAGGTTAAAAAGAGAATCCTAATGTGATTTCTTGATAATGGGTGTGTTCCTTATCTTCTCCTCGTGTCTAAACTCTTCTCCATGGCTGGACCCCCAAATAGTATTCCTTTACGTGCTAAGGGGTATCTAGAGAGTGGGATAGGTTTAATAACTAACCTCACCCTATCGCGTACCCTAACCCTAAGCCCTACCCTAACACTAACGCGTACCCTAATCCTAACCCGTACCCTAAACCGAGCCCTAACCCTAACACTAACCCTAACCCTAACCCTAACCCATACCCTACGCCCTACCCGAAACCCTCCCTGAACCCGTACCCTAAGCCGTACCCTAAGCCTCACCGTAACCCTAACCCTAACCCTAAGCTACCCTTGACTGCTTCTGCCTCCAATAGATTTCCTAAGCACTAGTGTTTTAAGGAACAGGTTAAAAAGAGAATCCTAATGTGATTTCTTGATAATGGGTGTGTTCCTTATCTTCTCCTAGTGTCTAAACTCTTCTCCATGGCTGGACCCCCAAATAATATTCCTTTACGTGCTAAGGGGTATCTAGAGAGTGAGATAGGTTTAATAACTACCCTCACCCTAATGAGTACACTAACCCTAACCCCTACCCTAAGACTAACGCGTACCCTAATCCTAACCCGTACCCTAAACCGAGTCCTAACCCTAACACTGACCCTAACCGTAACCCTAACCCATACCCTACGCCCTACCCGAACCCCTCCCTGAACCCGTACCCTAAGCCGTACCCTAACCCTCACCCTAACCCTAACCCTAACCCTAAGCTACCCTTGACTGCTTCTGCCTCCAATAGATTTCCTAAGCACTAGTGTTTTAAGGAACAGGTTAAAAAGAGAATCCTAATGTGATTTCTTGATAATGGGTGTGTTCCTTATCTTCTCCTCGTGTCTAAACTCTTCTCCATGGCTGGACCCCCAAATAATATTCCTTTACGTGCTAAGTGGTATCTAGAGAGTGGGATAGGTTTAATAACTACCCTCACCCTAACGCGTACCCTAACCCTAACCCCTACCCTAACCCTAACGCATACCCTAATCTTAACCCGTCCCCTAAACCGAGCCCTAAACCTAACACTAAACCTAACCCTAACCCATACCCTACGCCCTACCCGAACCCCTCCCTGAACCCGTACCCTAAGCCGTACCCTACCCCTCACCCTAACCCTAACCCTAACCCTAAGCTACCCTTGAAGGCTTCTGCCTCCAATAGATTTCCTAAGCACTAGTGTTTTAAGGAACAGGTTAAAAAGAGAATCCTAATGTGATTTCTTGATAATGGGTGTGTTCCTTATCTTCTCCTAGTGTCTAAACTCTTCTCCATGGCTGGACCCCCAAATAATATTCCTTTACGTGCTAAGGGGTATCTAGAGAGTGGGATAGGTTTAATAACTACCCTCACCCTAATGCGTACACTAACCCTAACCCCTACCCTAACCATAACGCGTACCCTAATCCTAACCCATACCCTAAACCGAGCCCTAACCCTAACACTAGCCCTAACCCTAACCCTAACACATACCCTACACCCTACCCGAACCCCTCCCCGAACCCGGACCCTAAGCCGTACCCTGACCCTCACCCTAACCCTAACCCTAACCCTAAGCTACCCTTGACTGCTTCTGCCTCCAATAGATTTCCTAAGCACTAGTGTTTTAAGGAACAGGTTAAAAAGAGAATCCTAATGTGATTTCTTGATAATGGGTGTGTTCCTTATCTTCTCCTAGTGTCTAAACTCTTCTCCATGGCTGGACACCCAAATAATATTTCTTTACGTGCTAAGGGGTATCTAGAGAGTGGGATAGGTTTAATAACTACCCTCACCCTAATGCGTACACTAACCCTAACCCCTACCCTAACCCTAACGCGTACCCTAATCCTAACCCGTACCGTAAACCGAGCCCTAACCCTAACACTAGCCCTAACCCTAACCCTAACCCATACCCTACGCCCTACCCGAACCCCTCCCCGAACCCGTACCCTAAGCCGTACCCTAACCCTAACCCTAACCCTAACCCTAACCCTAAGCTACCCTTGACTGCTTCTGCCTCCAATAGACTTCCTAAGCACTAGTGTTTTAAGGAACAGGTTAAAAAGAGAATCCTAATGTGATTTCTTGATAATGGGTGTGTTCCTTATCTTCTCCTAGTGTCTAAACTCTTCTCCATGGCTGGACCCCCAAATAATATTCCTTTACGTGCTAAGGGGTATCTAGAGAGTGGGATAGGTTTAATAACTACCCTCACCCTATCGCTTACCCTAACCCTAACCCCTACCCTAACACTAACGTGTACCCTAATCCTAACCCGTACCCTAAACCGAGCCCTAACCCTAACACTAACCCTAACCCTAACCCTAACCCATACCCTACGCCCTATCCGAACCCCTCCCCGAACCCGTACCCTAAGCCGTACCCTAACCCTCACCCTAACCCTAACCCTAACCCTAAGCTACCCTTGACTGCTTCTGCCTCCAATAGATTTCCTAAGCACAAGTGTTTTAAGGAACAGGTTAAAAACAGAATCCTAATGTGATTTCTTGAAAATGGGTGTGTTCCTTATCTTCTCATCGTGTCTAAACTCTTCTCCATGGCTGGACCCCCAAATAATATTCCTTTACGTGCTAAGTGGTATCTAGAGAGTGGGATAGGTTTAATAACTACCCTCTCCCTAATGCGTACCCTAACCCTAACCCCTACCCTAACCCTAACGCATACCCTAATCTTAACCCGTACCCTAAACCGAGCCCTAACCCTAACACTAACCCTAACCCTAACCCATACCCTACGCCCTACCCGAACCCCTCCCTGAACCCGTACCCTAAGCCGTACCCTACCCCTCACCCTAACCCTAACCCTAACCCTAAGCTACCCTTGACGGCTTCTGCCTCCAATAGATTTCCTAAGCACTAGTGTTTTAAGGAACAGGTTAAAAAGAGAATCCTAATGAGATTTCTTGATAATGGGTGTGTTCCTTATCTTCTCCTCGTGTCTAAACTCTTCTCCATGGCTGGACCCCCAAATAATATTACTTTACATGCTAAGGGGTATCTAGAGAGTGGGATAGGTTTAATAACTACCCTCACCCTAATGCGTACCCTAACCCTAACCCCTACCCTAACCCTAACGCGTACCCTAACCCTAACCCCTACCCTAACCGTAACGCATACCCTAATCTTAACCCGTACCCTAAACCGAGCCCTAACCCTAACACTAACCCTAACCCTTACCCTAACCCTAAGCTACCCTTGACTGCTTCTGCCTCCAATAGATTTCCTAAGCACTAGTGTTTTAAGGAACAGGTTAAAAAGAGAATCCTAATGTGATTTCGTGATAATGGGTGTGTTCCTTATCTTCTCCTAGTGTCTAAACTCTTCTCCATGGCTGGACCCCCAAATAATATTCCTTTACGTGCTAAGGGGTATCTAGAGAGTGGGATAGGTTTAATAACTACCCTCACCCTAACGCGTACCCTAACCCTAACCCCTACCCTAACCCTAACGCATACCCTAATCTTAACCTGTACCCTAAACCGAGCCCTAACCCTAACACTAACCCTATCCCTAACCCTAACCCTAACCCTACGCCCTACCCGAACCCCTCCCTGAACCCGTACCGTAAGCCGTACCCTACCCCTCACCCTAATCCTAACCCTAACCCTAAGCTACCCTTGACGGCTTCTGCCTCCAATAGATTTCCTAAGCACTAGTGTTTTAAGGAACAGGTTAAAAAGAGAATTCTAATGTGATTTCTTGATAATGGGTGTGTTCCTTATCTTCTCCTCGTGTCTAACTCTTCTCCATGGCTGGACCTCCAAATAATATTCCTTTACGTGCTATGGGGTATGTAGAGAGTGGGATAGGTTTAATAACTATCCTCACCCTAACGCGTACCCTAACCCTAACCCCTACCCTAACCCTAACGCGTAGCCTAATCCTAACCCGTACCCTAAACCGAGCCCTAACCCTATCACTAACCCTAACCCTAACCCTAACCCATACCCTACGCCCTACCCGAACCCCTCCCCGAACCCATACCGTAAGCCGTACCCTAACCCTCTCCCTAACCCTAACCCTAACCCTAAGCTACCCTTGACTGCTTCTGCCTCCAATAGATTTCCTAAGCACTAGTGTATTAAGGAACAGGTTAAAAATAGAATCCTAATGTGATTTCTTGATAATGGGTGTGTTCCTTATCTTCTCCTCGTGTCTAAACTCTTCTCCATGGCTGGTCCCCCAAATAATATTCCTTTACGTGCTAAGGGGTATCTAGAGAGTGGGATAGTTTTAATAACTACCCTCACCCTAATGCGTACACTAACCCTAACCCCTACCCTAACCTTAACGCGCACCCTAATCCTAACCCGTACCCTAAACCGAGCCCTAACCCTAACACTAACCCTAACCCTAACCCTAACCCATACCCTACGCCCTACCCGAACCCCTCCCCGAACCCGTACCCTAAGCCGTACCCTAACCCTCACCCTAACCCTAACCCTAACCCTAAGCTACCCTTGACTGCTTCTGCCTCCAATAGACTTCCTAAGCACTAGTGTTTTAAGGAACAGGTTAAAAAGAGAATCCTAATGTGATTTCTTGATAATGGGTGTGTTCCTTATCTTCTCCTAGTGTCTAAACTCTTCTCCATGGCTGGACCCCCAAATAATATTCCTTTACGTGCTAAGGGGTATCTAGAGAGTGGGATAGGTTTAATAACTAACCTCACCCTATCGCGTACCCTAACCCTAAACCCTACCCTAACACTAACGCGTACCCTAATCCTAACCCGTACCCTAAACCGAGCCCTAACCCTAACCCTAACCCTAACCCTAACCCTAACCCATACACTACGCCCTACCCGAAACCCTCCCCGAAACCGTACCCTAAGCCGTACCCTAACCCTCACCCTAACCCTAACCCTAACCCTAAGCTACCCTTGACTGCTTCTGCCTCCAATAGATTTCCTAAGCACTAGTGTTTTAAGGAACAGTTTAAAAAGAGAATCCTAATGTGATTTCTTGATAATGGGTGTGTTCCTTATCTTCTCCTAGTGTCTAAACTCTTCTCCATGGCTGGACCCCCAAATAATATTCCTTTATGTGCTAAAGGGTATCTAGAGAGTGTGATAGGTTTAATAACTACCCTCACCCTAACGCATACCCTAACCCTAACCCCTACCCTACCCCTAACGCGTACCCTAAGCCTAACCCCTACCCTAACCGTAACGCATACCCTAATCTTAACCCGTACCCTAAACCGAGCCCTAACCCTAACACTAACCCTAACCCTAACCCTAACCCTAAGCTACCCTTGACTGCTTCTGCCTCCAATAGATTTCCTAAGCACTAGTGTTTTAAGGAACAGGTTAAAAAGAGAATCCTAATGTGATTTCGTGTTAATGGGTGTGTTCCTTATCTTCTCCTAGTGTCTAAACTCTTCTCCATGGCTGGACCCCCAAATAATATTCCTTTACGTGCTAAGGGGTATCTAGAGAGTGTGATAGGTTTAATAACTACCCTCACCCTAACGCGTACCCTAACCCTAACCCCTACCCTAACACTAACGCATACCCTAATCTTAACCCGTACCCTAAACCGAGCCCTAAACCTAACACTAACCCTAACCCTAACCCTAACCCATACCCTACGCCCTACCCGAACCCCTCCCTGAACCGGTACCCTAAGCCGTACCCTACCCCTCACCCTAACCCTAACCCTAACCCTAAGCTACCCTTGACGGCTTCTGCCTCCAATAGATTTCCTAAGCACGAGTGTTTTAAGGAACAGGTTAAAAAGAGAATCCTAATGTGATTTCTTGATAATGGGTGTGTTCCTTATCTTCTCCTAGTGTCTAAACTCTTCTCCATGGCTGGACCCCCAAATAATATTCCTTTACGTTCTAAGGGGTATCTAGAGAGTGTGATAGGTTTAATAACTACCCTCACCCTAACGCGTACCCTAACCCTAACCCCTACCCTAACCCTAACGCATACCCTAATCTTAACCCGTACCCTAAACCGAGCCCTAACCCTAACACTAACCCTAACCCTAACCCTAACCCATACCCTACGCCCTACCCGAACCCCTCCCTGAGCCCGTACCCTAAGCCGTACCCTACCCCTCACCCTAACCCTAACCCTAACCCTAAGCTACCCTTGACGGCTTCTGCCTCCAATAGATTTCCTAAGCACTAGTGTTTTAAGGAACAGGTTAAAAAGAGAATTCTAATGTGATTTCGTGATAATGGGTGTGTTCCTTATCTTCTCCTCGTGTCTAACTCTTCTCCGTGGCTGGACCTCCAAATAATATTCCTTTACGTGCTACGGGGTATGTAGAGAGTGGGATAGGTTTAATAACTATCCTCACCCTAACGCGTACCCTAACCCTATCCCCTACCCTAACCCTAACGTGTAGCCTAATCCTAACCCGTACCCTAAACCGAGCCCTAACCCTAACACTAACCCTAACCCTAACCCTAACCCATACCCTACGCCCTACCCGAACACCTCCCCGAACCCATACCCTAAGCCGTACCCTAACCTTCTCCCTAACCCTAACCCTAACCCTAAGCTACCCTTGACTGCTTCTGCCTCCAATAGATTTCCTAAGCACTAGTGTTTTAAGGAACAGGATAAAAAGAGAATACTAATGAGATTTCTTGATAATGGGTGTGTTCCTTATCTTCTCCTCCTGTCTAAACTCTTCTCCATGGCTGGACCCCCAAATAATATTCCTTTACATGCTAAGGGGTATCTAGAGTGTGGGATAGGTTTAATAACTACCCTCACCCTAACGCGTACCCTAACCCTAACCCCTACCCTAACCCTAACGCGTACCCTAACCCTAACCCCTACCCTAACCGTAACGCATACCCTAATCTTAACCCGTACCCTAAACCGAGCCCTAACCCTAACACTAACCCTAACCCTAACCCTAACCCTAAGCTACCCTTGACTGCTTCTGCCTCCAATAGATTTCCTAAGCACTAGTGTTTTAAGGAACAGGTTAAAAAGAGAATCCTAATGTGATTTCGTGATAATGGGTGTGTTCCTTATCTTCTCCTAGTGTCTAAACACTTCTCCATGGCTGGACCCCCAAATAATATTCCTTTATGTGCTAAGGGGTATCTAGAGAGTGTGATAGGTTTAATAACTATCCTCACCCTAACGCGTACCCTAACCCTAACCCCTACCCTAACCCTAACGCATACCCTAATCTTAACCCGTACCCTAAACCGAGCCCTAAACC
The DNA here is from genome assembly GCF_949987535.1 of Balaenoptera acutorostrata. Lineage (NCBI taxonomy): Eukaryota > Metazoa > Chordata > Mammalia > Artiodactyla > Balaenopteridae > Balaenoptera > Balaenoptera acutorostrata. The sequence continues at coordinate 1,505 of NW_026645817.1, read as the reverse complement.
TAACACTAACCCTAACCCTAACCCTAACCCATACCCTACGCCCTACCCGAACCCCTCCCTGAACCCGTACCCTAAGCCGTACCATACCACTCACCCTAACCCTAACCCTAACCCTAAGCTACCCTTGACGGCTTCTGCCTCCAATAGATTTCCTAAGCACTAGTGTTTTAAGGAACAGGTTAAAAAGATAATCCTAATGTGATTTCTTGATAATGGGTGTGTTCATTATCTTCTCCTCGTGTCTAAACTCTTCTCCATGGCTGGACCCCCAAATAATATTCCTTTACGTGCTAAGGGGTATCTAGAGAGTGGGATAGGTTTAATAACTACCCTCACCCTAACGCGTACCCTAACCCTAACCCCTACCCTATCCCTAACGCGTACCCCAATCCTAACCCGTACCCTAAACCGAGCCCTAACCCTAACACTAACCCTAACCCTAACCCTAAACCATACCCTATGCCCTACCCGAACCCCTCCCCGAACCCGTACCCTAAGCCATACCCTAACCCTCACCCTAACCCTAACCCTAACCCTAAGCTACCCTTGACTGCTTCTGCCTCCAATAGATTTCCTAAGCACTAGTGTTTTAAGGAACAGGTTAAAAAGAGAATCCTAATGTGATTTCTTGATAATGGGTGTGTTCCTTATCTTCTCCTAGTGTCTAAACTCTTTTCCATGGCTGGACCCCCAAATAATATTCCTTTATGTGCTAAGGGGTATCTAGAGAGTGGGATAGGTTTAATAACTACCCTCACCCTATCGCGTACCCTAACCCTAACCCCTACCCTAACCCTAACGTGTACCCTAATCCTAACCCGTACCCTAAACCGAGCCCTAACCCTAACACTAACCCTAACCCTAACCCTAAACCATACCCTATGCCCTACCCGAACCCCTCCCCGAACCCGTACCCTAAGCCGTACCCTAACCCTCACCCTAACCCTAACCCTAACCCTAAGCTACCCTTGACTGCTTCTGCCTCCAATACATTTCCTAAGCACTAGTGTTTTAAGGAACAGGTTAAAAAGAGAATCCTAATGTGATTTCGTGATAATGGGTGTGTTCCTTATCTTCTCCTAGTGTCTAAACTCTTCTCCATGGCTGGACCCCCAAATAATATTCCTTTATATGCTAAGGGGTATCTAGAGAGTGTGATAGGTTTAATAACTACCCTCACCCTTACGCGTACCCTAACCCTAACCCCTACCCTAACCCTAACGCATACCCTAATCTTAACCCGTACCCTAAACCGAGCCCTAACCCTAACACTAACCCTAACCCTAACACTAACCCATACCCTACGCCCTACCCGAACCCCTCCCTGAACCCGTACCCTAAGCCGTACCCTACCCCTCACCCTAACCCTAACCCTAACCCTAAGCTACCCTTGACGGCTTCTGCCTCCAATAGATTTCCTAAGCACTAGTGTTTTAAGGAACAGGTTAAAAAGAGAATCCTAATGTGATTTCTTGATAATGGGTGTGTTCCTTATCTTCTCCTAG